>NC_058030.1:969383-1269383 GCF_019176455.1 Solea senegalensis
TGTCCATTTTATAACAAAGCAGATTAAAGCGCTGTTCCCTACAAAGACTCACGGTCAGGAAATGTTCACTAGCATTCAGACCAAAGTCCTACTCCGCTTGTAATCTGGCTGAATTATTTACAGACTAACCTGGTCATCAAAACATCAGCACAACATTATCCAACTATCTTGGCAGATGGCAACAGAGTTGTACCGTCTTCTTTGTCATAACTGTTCAGCCACCATTGACATCTGCAAATAACTGAAATTGTCTTTTTGTATGTCCAGTGAATCAGCAACAATTCAGCTTTGCTTATCAGGGGCCAATGTTCTTATGGGCATCTTCATCCCCGCTGCAGCTCAGTTTACACATTAACCACTGGTGGTTGGAGTTAAAGCAGAAGGAGAATCATACAAACATATTTACTCATTTTAACATCTATCGTGGTCCAGGAGAAATGTCTGCAAATTGTGTTTGAATAAAAATGAAATAAAGACCAAATTTAAATATAAAACTATAAAATTCACTTTAAATGACTAGTTCAATAAAAAATAACCAGGGAAATTAATTAAGTTTTCATCACCAGGCTTTCGTAATGTAATCTATTCACACAGATTGCAGTCCTCGTTGTGAGGAGACGTGTGTGTTCAAATCGAGCTGAGCATCATTTTTTTCCTCCTAAAACTGAGCTCTATTTTCTGTCACTATCCACACAGCTCCCTGACAGTTGAACCCCGAGTACCCTATTCTAGCATAAAATAATAATACAAAAAAAAAAGAGCAGTTTCCCAGGAGAATTTATGTTACTGCTTACTTCATTTAACTCAGTTCAAGCCAAAAAAGTAAGTAAATGCCAGAAATCTGCCCAATGAGACGACATTTACTCCCATAAATAATCCACAGCTGTATGTAATTTTGTCGTGTGCACCAGCAAAAACTTCCTACAAGGGTGGAGTCTATTGTCTGAGGTGAGTCATCATGTAAGCCAGAGGACCCATGGCCTTTTATACCAGCTCAATGCCATGGAACATTTCAACATGATCACTCCGTAAACACAAAATTAATTTCATAAACATTGGGAGTCGCGTGTTCTCAGTCTGTTCAATTATTTAGAAGTTGGGCCAATGTTTACCATTTAGCATAATTGCCTAGAAGTCACAAATGTGGTGATCGTCTTGAACTGAATACTTTGCAAGCTTTTAAACGCAAATGAAATTCACTTGCCATCAAAGAGCGTCTCATCATCAAAGATGTTGTGTATTGAGAGGGAGATGAGCGTCTCGATTAAAAATGTAAGGGTCAGGCGGTAGAATAAAACTATGGAGTCACTGTTGGTGTTAGTGTGCGTGCACCTACATACAGCTAAACAAGAGGAGGACGCACAACCTCCCACACACACACAAAGTGTGTGAAGGATACTGTTAAGACACTTCTCAGACTGATTCGCTGTCTTTATGTCTGGTGTCTCTCTCTTCTTTTTCTTCCATCCCATTGTAATATTATGAATACATTCATTAACATTTGAGCCTTGAAAATTAATCATTTTATGAAAGGATCTACAAAGTAGCGTTGAAGACAGATGTGAACATGTAACAAAGCCGAGTTTATGTCATTGGAGTTTTGTCAAATGCAACATTACCTACGCTAAGTGTCTTTTTCACTTAAGTCACAAGGCAGTAGAACAATGAGCAATTTATAGATTCAGCTAAACTTTTAAAATAAAAGTGATGAGAGGGAGAATAGAGGCAAGGGCAATTTCTGTGTTGTTGTTAATCAAGGAACATACAGTATATCCTTACTTTTGCTTCTGGAAAAAGAATACAACTGGTGATATGTAATATTTAGTTTTTATTTTAATAAAAATAGTGTTTGCCAGACACAAGTACTTTCCCTGCCCTGTCACTGGGAGTGAACTCCAAACCAATTTGTTTCTATCAAAGGTGACTCAAGGGTGAATGACCACTACACAAACACATACAAACAGCGGACTCACACAGTCACTTGCAGAGATGCATTGTCTTCTACAACCTGGCAAATAACAGGTGCAAGCACATACAGCATATGTTTTATAAAGTAAACATTGGTTAAACTGCATGTTCCAGCCAAAATACGTTAGTAAAAGAATTCCATGCAACGGACACGGTGACCATTCTTTTTCCGTCACTACATGAGAATAAATGGATAATGCCCTAAATGTACTCGCTCCATGCACGTCACAACCCACGGATGATAGCGTCAAATGATGCTTGCACTGACTGAATTAAGCTGCGTGGCAGAGGAAAACATTAGATAAGAAAAATAAAGGTGTATAAAATCCATTATTGAACAGGACATGATTAAGGCCGGTGTAAATGTGTTTGTGGTGCATGGTATAGAGACTCTGATATTACAGAATAATCCTGAGAATTATGAGTAACTATTGAATCATGTTAAAATGTCACGAATGTTGATTGTAGTGATATATTCTTTTGAGAAACTTCCTCACAAAGTTTTTTGGGTTTTTTTTCATATTTTTCCACAACTCTGAACTCTTCATTCAAGGAAAGGTTACATTCATTAGCACCAACAAAGACTCTGTTTAATGGAATAATGTTCATTAAAATATAGAGGTGCACGAGGGAGAAGGCTGGTTATCGTGCACGTCATTAGGCAAAAATATGAAATTGTGTTGTTCCTACATGCAAGGTTGTATGGATGTGGCTGAGACGCCAGTTTCTTTAGAAATGTGTACACCTAGTCAACGGATGTTTCTGAAAGGAAGAAATTCCCTTGTCATTACAAGGGAAACAGTTGTTGGGGTCCTTTAACAGCTCTTTGGAGAGAAAAGGAGAGAGAAACCTATGCACACATTTAACCTTTCATATAGTCTCACAATTGGGGCACTCAAGGCCTTTCATTTGTGAAGGTCCTGTGGAAAAAAATCAGGGAGCTTGGACTCATTTCATCTACCGGTACAGTATATTTATATTTAAGCTCAAATCAAGGATAGCAAATAGGCCATCCCTATGTATTTTTCCCCTCTGAGCCCTGCCTCCCACTATAATTTCTGCCGACAGTTTGTGTGCAAATGCAGTAATAGACACATTTATCACATCAAAGGGGATTCAATTTTCTTTTCAATCATCCACCGGTATGAATAGCGCCACATCCTTTGCGGCCAACAATGAGGGGCCATTACCGTGAACCAAAGGATGGCTTCGCCTTCTCTGTGCATTGAAGGGAAAAGTGTGTCAAAGTGTTCAGCATCGCCAACGCTTGTTCTAAGCAAATGGAGACAGCTTTCAGACAGGTTAGTATCCAATTTTATTGTCAGACAAATGTCATTTTTGTTTGGGGGCATGGTAATCATTGGGCTCAGACAACGGTGTTCCTCAGTGGTAAAGCCAGCAGTTAGTCCATTTAATACTCTAACGCTCATGTCTGTTGCACATTGTCAAGTCCAGACATGACACCCTCTGCCTCTTCATTATGTGAAGAGGGTGACATGCAGGATTCAGGCCGCAGCCCTCGGGGGAGGGGCAGGAGGAAGTAATTGTCCGAGACATTGTTGATCTACATCAACTGCAATTAATTGTTCACTTGCGGAGACAGATGACAGGTGTGGATACAATGTGTGTGTCACATCTTGGAGGAGACACAGGTGCATGCTAATATACACTACGTCATTTTTTGTGTGTGTGTGTGTGTGTGTCTTCCATCAGACTTCTCTGCTTATTCTTTTACTGCAGTACAAAAAGTTTTGTTTAAATTAATACAAAAAAATGCTGATGCTTAATTTTGACAAACACAGTACGTTACAGGTTTGGTGGATTGACAGCTTCTTATTCAGCTTCTTATTTACTTTGTTGGGAACAATCTTCACCAACCTGTATTAAGACAAATATAGGCAATATTTGACATTAACCCTTAGAGCACAGAGCATTTTGGCTGATTTTTCCATTACTACTTTTCCATTAAACATACAGTATATTCAGAGGGTATAAGAATGTGCAAAATAGAGTGTTTTATATCCTTTTTTTCAGCACAACCTAGGTAATCTGATGAAAAAAATAATATTTTATTATATAACTATATAAACACACCTGAGCAAAAAGTACTCAGATTGAATTTGCAAAATGTGGAAATACGTCTCTGTTCAAAGTTCACTTGGCTTGTTTTTTATGAACAAACACTAAAGAAAACCAATCTATTTTGTGACGTCCGCACAATTATCGCTACTTTATATCACTACGAAACGTGCACTATAAAATGACTCAATCATAACTTTGACTCAATAACTCATAAGAAGACTAAAAAAACACATTTTTAAAGCCTGAATATGTGACCTATAAACACACAACCCCAGGAAGTCCATATAAGGAGTTGTGTATTATCCCCAAATATAAGAAAATTCACTGTCTTATAAAGTGTATTTACCCTACTGACGGACTGTAGAAGTAGTTGTATGTGCTAACACCAGGTGCACACATATAGACGGTACAGTTATAAACATAACCTTCAGCTTAATCATCAAACTGTCTTTTATGTCATCCTCAGCCAGAGCTTATACAAGGTCCCTCACTGCCAAACCACCCAAGCCACAGCGGATGAGGTCATCTGTGCCGCTCACACCGTACGGGCTCTTAAAGCTCTGCTTAATCTGATATCATTGGAAAAGAGATGCTCAGCTAGCTCAAGCTCCCACCACACTATTTCTGGCGTGTTCATCCAACAATGCTGTCTTGTCTCTGCATGGATTTTTTCTGAATCTGAGAGGGATTGTGCCTGTGATGGTATTTTCAAGGGATGGCACGGTGGTCAGGACAGCATTTAAAGAGCATGGAAGAATGACTTTAATGCTGAAACCATGTAGAAATGAGGAATGAGCCATGAAACCATGTCAGCACATGAGGCTAAGGTTTGCCCATTTTGCTTTTATGTTAAGTAGAATTTATTCTAGTCGTGGTCTGGTTACTGAATTGTGGAGGGAAGGAACATTCATTCTCTGGATCCAGACTCAGAAAAGCAGCATTTCTTATTAATGACACATAAAAAGTAATAAATATTGCTGTGTAAAGATGCTTTGCGGGGTTTTATTTGATGGCCTAATTTAGTAGTAGTCAAAAAGAACAACAGATGAGGATGTTTATTATATTTATATAATGTATAGCTCCAGATCCAGCCACATATGAACAGTATGTTCATCTTCTGTCTTCATCCATTAAATATGTATTGCATAGGATTGGGCTGCTGACCATGAATACGGAGAGAGATTGAAATAGAAGGACTGGCAGTAATTATAGCATTTTAATTAAATATTCACTTTCATCTGCTGGAAAATCAACAGATCTGCCCTCAGTGCTGCTGCTGTTGGGTCTCTTTTGATAGGAGGAAAAAAAAGGCGCTGTACAGTATCTGAAAAACATCTGTCAAGTACCCTGTCTAGTTAATATCTACGTTAATATCCCCTGTTAAAGTTACAAGTGCTGTTCGGGTTTAATCTTTGCTTAAAGAGAGAGCGGGAGGGGGTGAGGAGTGTTGGAGTTAAAGTTTAAACGATGTACCTGAAGAAAATGTTGAACGGGGAGGGAATGAGGGGAAAAGGGAATGAACTGAGGAAACTCTGTGGTAATCTCATATTCAGCATCTTTGCTGAAACAAACACACACACACACACACACACACACACACACGTTTCTATGAGTTCAGAGGACACCAGTCTTATCCTAACCCTGACCCTAACCCTGACCTCAGCCTTACTTCAAAACAGGTTTTCACCTTAAAATGTAGTAATTTACCTGTGGTTCTTCTTCTTTATCAACATAGTGGGGAAATTCAAACCTACAAACTATTCATTATGAATGTATCTGCAAAATATCCACTGACAAATTGTTTTCCGACAAAACTCACTATGATAATGTGTTAGCTTATATGTCACTCTTAGAAAAGAGAAAGAAAAAAAAACATTTAAATGTCCAGCCTGGGTGATTTCCTCAAATATGCAGAGATGTGTGTTTTATCAATCACTCACCGGGACAGTGATTACAGTTTTACAAATGTAACATCTCTATTTCCTCAGATATACAGTCCACGATGAACCATACACTGCAATGGGACAAACAATAAGCCGTCCTTCGTGGAGTTAAACTTTGAGAAACAGCATCCTGCACATGCATCATTCGAAAAACATATCTAAAATGATTCCAGGGTGACATTTGTGCAAATCTGTGAGAGACAATTAGAATAATATGTATATAAATCAAGACAATAATTAATGTAACATGATATTTTGACACATTTTGGCTTTAAAAATGATTGCGCTTCCTGCAATTTGGATTTCGATTAATTGTTCAGCCCTACATGCATGCATGCACAAATTAAAGTTGCATGAGATAAACTGTGCAAATTAATTGCTCTGGTTATCATGTTATCTGGTTATCATTAATGTAATCATATAAATACAGTATATCAGTTATTTTTGAAAAGTGGACACGCATTTTGCTTATGAGCCCATGTTCTAAAAAAACCTAATAAAATCAAAGTAGCATCAAAACAGAGATCATTCAAACATTAAATAACACGACTTGAAAATGGAAAGAAGCAACTTCAACATATGACAAGGACATTTTCATCCCTTCTGGTGCATTTATGGAAACATATCACACACCGTGTCATTCAAAATATAAATGCCCTGGAAACAAGAAACAACTGCTGCCAATTTTCAATAACATTAAACTTACTCTGGCTTGTTAGACCAAAGGGCTACATATTTGCGAGGCTGTTATATGATATTTCCCATGCTAACTGTCGACACATAGTTAATACATGCACTCAAAGTGGTTTGCTACTGTCTGCAGTCACAGGCAGCTATAGAGAAAAAAACAAATACAATTCTGCTGCCTCGTCGTCTGCACGAGAAACAATCTCCACACAAACCTCCCGAGACCGCGTGGCCAGAAGAGACGAACGAATGCTTCCACAACAGGGGTTTGTGTGGACTAAACGACATAAATGGAGAAGGCGTGCTGTGGTGGCCTGTTAATGACGAGGAGGGGGCTCTGAGGACCAGAGAGGGAAGACATCACCATCATTAACAGCAGCGCACCCATGAGCAAAGAGAACCGTGTTGGGACAACGCAGGTCTTGGCCTCAGTTGATACAGCACTATGAACTATTTCCATGCAGCATACAGTGTATAGTATATCATGTTTCCATGATAGATATCTGATTGTAGCTGATTGTTCTAGATTCATTGATTCTCTGTAGGTCACAGCTGGATGGTCCAGGTCCTTAAATCAGACACTGCACACAAAAAAAACCAAATACAAATCCACACCATCAAGTCCTGAGCCTCTATGTACAGAACTTATACACACTAGAATACTGCATGAAATCTGACAGGATCCTAAAACCAGGTTGTCACCTGCTAAATTATCAGCTGAAATTTGACTTTCTTGTGTGCGTGTGCACTGTATCATGCAGCATGGACATTGCACTGATGCAGACAGCGAGGGTGGCGGTGCCAATCCCAGCTGACATTGGGCGAAAGGGCGGTATATACCCTGGACAGGAACATGCTCAAAATAGCTTCATTAGCTTTGGACTTCAAAGATGACAGAGTCATTTAAGTATCAAAACACCATGAACTCTTGTAGCCGGCCATGCTGTCAGCATGAGCTCACTCAACACAACTCAGACAGGTCAGGTCACACACTGCTAAAGAAAGATTACGTGTCCAGTGCACTTCCCGATTTCAACAAAAAAAAGGTCTTTCCATTTGTGTGTGTGCAGCTGTCAGTGTTGTAATGTCCAGGCTGCTACTGCATTTAAAGCTACGGCATAATTACCAACAACCACCAGATGTGACAATCAGCTCACCTGACACTGCTTTCATGAGCCACTCCACCTCCACTTCTGAGTGCCAACCACTCCCACACATCCACACATATAGGCCTGGACATACTCCACAAGAACAGGCGGCAAATGTGTTGTTTTTCTCCAGGCGGCGAGAACAAGAATTAAAAAAAAAGTTATTTCTGGCCAGGATATTTCATACTTCATGAGAAACTCAAGTGCAGAACTCCTGAGAGTCCTCATAGGGAATGACAACATTTCCGCATTAACCACACCCACTTCAAATTTCTGGCCAGTCACACAATACATGTCGGACACCACACAAGAAAAAATGTTCTGCCCAGACGATGTGTCAAGAACAAGCTGCAAGAACTCCCAAATGAACAAAGCGATTAAAATAATGATGTCATTCTTTTCTCGCAGCTCTGGGAGAGAGAGAACACTTTTCTCTGTTGTTGAGGAGCATGTACAAGCCTTATTTTTATACATTTTGAGTGTTACACTACAGTTACCCTAGTTATGTGCTCCAGACTTGACCTCTAAAATGCATTGCACTATGAACCTGTTCACAGCCTGAGATCCTGCAGCGGGAGTGACTGAGTGTTCCAAAATCCAGGCTTCTCACTAAAGGTGACAAAGGTTTTGCAGGCAGGCAAATATTATCTTTTAAAGCTTCTCATAAAACACTCTTATCCTATAGTGTATGATTAATTTTTATGATTTTGGCGACAGTACATTTAATATTTATTGCCATGTTTTGATAATTTCATCACTTGTATTGTTTGATTTATTATAGATCTTGATCTTGTAACTTTGCTTTGAAAGGTGCTATATAAATAAAGTTATCATTAGGGTTCGAGCACAAGGTGCGTAGAGCTTACGATGCTTATGGTTAGTTAAAATGTCACGTCGTACTAGAACGGGGCCGGCAAAGTTGGTGAAAATTTCGAATTTCTCGCAACACACAACAAAACTCTTATAACTTTGTGATGGAAGGTCCGAGCTCAACCAAACTTGTGATGATAGATGATGGGCCAGTGCTGAAGATGTCTATGTAAAAACTGTCAAGTTTGAAAACATCACCTTCTGGTGGTGGCAGAAAATAAACCAAAAAAAAGTTACTTTATGATTCCGGAAATAACATGGCAACGGTGCAAAGTTGGATTCTGCAACAAAAAAATAAACTTAATTTTTTCCAGGTTTGAGAAACGATGATCAACATTTTCTGGTCCAAGGAATAGGGAAAAAAAATTGATGACTGGTGAATTGATTACAAAAATAAAAAATCAGCCCCGTTCTCCACAAAAGCATCATCACACAACCAAAATGTCAGTTATCTGTTGTTCCTGTTGAAATCATGATGCACTGGATGCTGATTTCTTTGTCTACCGCTCAGTTGTCCCAAGTCTGATCTTTACTTTGGGAAACATCTTGTACATCAGCACCTCACACTTTGGTGTTTTATTTAATTGCTGAATATTTTCCTGCACTAATGTGTGGAGCGTTATCTGGCTGCGATTCATCACATCACCTACCTGAGGCTGAGCCAGTCCGAAAGCTTAGCATCGCATGTGTGGCTGCTCATATTGCTGCTGGTGTTCATGGTACTGCAACACTGTTCAAATAACTATTTTAATAGAACTTTTCAAAACAACTCTACAAAGTGCTTTCCATAGTAGAAAAATAAAACCTTTAAGCGTAAAATAGTAGACTTAAAAGAATTAAAATCTAAAATGAAAAGCAGATGAAATAAAATAGTAAAAATACATCTGTAGTTAAAAGAAGGCATTTTAAAGCAAAGTAGTCTAATGTTCAGTAGCATATTTTTATGCTTTGGCCATATTTAGTGCTAGTGGCTAGAAGTAAGGAAGTTGTGAGATGGGGGCAAGTAGCAGCATCACCATCCACTGTAGCATTCCCTGCCTTAGAGTCCAAATTATTATATTCCCTTTAACACCATGTGCAAATCCATATAGGGCCTAGAGGACCAGAGTTTTCTGGTTAAAAGCAACCAAACACTTGGAGCAGTGTCAAAAGGTGCCAAGTCTGCAGTAACAGATCAGTGCAATTTGTTTTAAAAGAATTCCACATCTTAAGTTAAAGGCACTAACTTATCAAACTAACACTCACAGAATCACTGAAAAAATACAAGTCAACCATAAAGTTAAGAACAAAACTTTTACTTGATATAAAGAAGGCAATAAAGACAAATTTTCAATGTCTAACATTACAGGCTGAAAGTAGCAGCGTCTGTATTTTACTGTGGAGATGCATCACATGTACAGTGTTTTGTCATGTGTGGTTGTGGGTCAGTGGGGACAGGGGGGTTAAAGTCCATCTAAAAAAAATAAAAAAAATCTCGGTGACCATGTCCTGTTGGGCAGAGTGACGTAGCAGCCAATGAGGCATGTGTACAGTTTGGCAAGGTCCAACATCTAACAAAAGAAATAAAATAAAATAAATAAGAGTCAGCACACTTTAGTATTAAGTAAATATGGATTAAACATATTGAGTACCATCTGAAAAAACGTACCTGAAGACATCCCATGGAAAACAGGTGGAAAAGGTTGGTTCATCTTGGGCTAGGTCATCACCGCAGCCATCCAGGACGGGACTTCTTCAGGTCGTGGTGTCCAACATGGAGTCCTCTGATCCAGGAATGTGCTGCAGCCTTCATCTCTTCAAAACAAGGAAGAATTTGATAAGTCACAAGAAAAAAAAAAAGAAGTAAACAAATGACAAATCTTCAGGTAGCTCACCTGGTCAAGTGTGACACGTCCTCACATCCAGTCAGAGCTCACCGATGGATACCCTCCCTAACCTATATCTGCCTTTCCTGTCCTACACTGACAGTTACAAGCAATCTTTGCCAGCCATTTGGGATGATGCTAACCCCAATGTCTTGGTTGGCTACATGAAAAACTGTAAATGACCCAGTTGCCCAGACAAATGTTCCTTCTGATTCCGTAGCCTCGCCACAAACAGGTCCTCTGCTAAAACCCTCATTTTGCTAAGCATGAAATCAATTCCACTTTCCTGTCCTCCTCATTTTCTCTCCCTGCAGCCTTTCAACAGCCATTGCTGTTGCATCATCTGCAAGAGGCAGCAGTTTCGCAATTCAGAGCTTCTCGTGTGTTAAGCAAGACGTGGCACCAGAGTATTGACAAAGCAGACACCTGAAAATGCTTGACCCCAATTTAAACAACTGCTTCACCATCTACAAGTGATGTGATTTACACTACAAACCTGACCATTCAAATCCTTTGTTTCGGAGGAAGATACATGCATATCATGACAGGCTGAGTCTCAAAATCAGATGGATCCTTGTCTGATTTTGGAAACTGCACAGCCATGATATGCCACTCAGTCAGGATCCGTGGCCAGATTTCCTCACACACAGAGAAGAAGACGAAATGCCTTACCATGTTACGAGTCGACTCAATTTACCTTGTTCTCTGCTGCGTGAAAAAGACCCAGCTCATAAAATCTTGACTGATTTAAAAATTGAGCAATTAAATAACTCAATCATCGATGCTGTTGGGTCATGCAGAGAGCTTGTGATCTTTTGCATGGTTTCCCAAACATTTAGAGGTCAGGTTACTGACCCCAACAATGTCAAATTCAATGATTTTCTGTCCTAAACTGATGAACCATTTGGGTAAATTAGATTAAGCATTTGAAAGGTGTTTACATTGTTAGTAGTCTAATGACACTTCTTACCCAACACATGAAGATGCAGTGAATCAGGATACGGCTACCTTTAGCAGATGCAACAGCAGCAGTGGGTGGTGGAAGGCTGCAGGGAGAAAAAAAATTATATGGAGACAAGTTGGAGGAATCATTTAATGCATAGCTCAACAAGAGCTAAAGCGGAGAGAAACTTTAAGGCAAGTCTACAAAAATCAGAGAAGTAACTTCGCCAACACATCTAAGAGATAGCAGTTTCTCATGCAACCAATCAAGACATTGGGATTAAGCATGACTCTACAAGCTGCCTAAATTGTGAAATTTGAAAGAAAGTCATGGGTAATAACGGACTACAGACACTTGTTCGCTGAAATAGCTAGTGTATGGTGAGGTGTTAACCCTATGCTCTATCAAAAATCCCACTTTGGGCAAGCCATAAAGTCCTATCATTTCAACCAGCTGCCAGCTTCGCAAATAAGAGGCAAAAGACCACTTGTTTACACGTTTACATGATCACTGTTAACCACAAAGCTCTAGTCCATCCAAGAAACAAATCAAATAACGAAAAATAAATTAAAAAGCTGCAGCTGCTCACTCCTGCTACAACAGGGTACTTGCACAACAGTCTTTAACATGAAGCCAAATTCTGTCTGTTTGAATTCAGCCCACAGAATAAAGGTTTTATTTCAAGTCATCCTATCGAAAGATAAAAAGTTTGAACATTAAACTTTAACTTTCACTTAAATAATCCGAGTTGTCTCTCTACCAGGTTTGTTGTCCTCCTAAAGAAAAGGAACGCGCTCTAATCCTGCAACCTACAATCTAATTTATGAAAGAAACTATGCAGGATAGCCCTGCATCCCTAAGGCGAGTAACGCATAGTTTTGCAAGGGAAGATAAAAATCCCCTGCTGGGAGGCCTCCCAACATGACGCGCAAAAAGACTATGAACACAAAAAGGTTCAACTCCTTTAGAGGGAAATAAACTTGGCAGAGTGAGACAAGTCAGCATTAATATTGAATTCGATTTCAGTTAGCGACTACAAAGGCTGATGGCAGTGCGTAAAGTTTAAGACTTAAATGGATATCAAAATGTGCCAACAAATGCCAGATTTAAAGTATATCATATATTAATATATTATCCATGGGCTGAATAACACCTACAACCTAATGTGACTACACTTGCATATAAATCAAAAGTTTAGCTTCATAATCAAATCAGGAACCAGTTATCTTATCAAAGCAATTACCAGTTGAGAATAAAGAAAGACCTGGTATAGCTCATCATAATCAATTTCCACATTTTAACAGCACTTTGAAAGAACTTTAGACATGGTACAGTAAACTTTGATGCATTTACTACATGATTCATCAGCTTCCACGTTTGTCAACAGTCCAAGTTGCAACTATAACTGAGATTCAAGACCAAAATTAAATTTTTAATTTCAAAATAAGGTACCATCATTTCCTGCTAAATCAGACGCCTCACGACTAATCAACTTTAAAATCATCCATTTAAGTTGAGACTAAAAAAGTGACTAAATCTGACACACAGGACAGACAGAGACCACACAGGACAGACAGACAGACAGACAGAGACCAAACACACGAGACAGAGACCAGAAAGACACACAGGACAGACAGACCAGTGAGAGAGAGGGACAGACAGAACAGCGAAAGAGAGAGACAGACAGAACAGCAAGAGAGAGAGACAGACCAGTGAGAGAGAGGGACAGACAGAACAGCGAAAGAGAGAGAGACAGACAGAACAGCAAGAGAGAGAGACAGTGACGTATGCCATGACGGCAGTCTTGGCATGTGTCAGTGTGTAAATAAAGGCCTTTGCACTCAAAAATTTGATTATTGTAATGACATTGTGTCAGGCATTGGAAATGCTTGGATGCAAATTAACTTATAAATTGAGTGGACACGATTTACCAACAAAGATCATGTGGCAAAGGCTTTTAATACTTACCTGAAAGGTAAAAAAATGTACCTGTTTTTGAAAGAATTTGAATTTGCTTGTTGCCTAATTGGTGTGCATCTTGCCAGTCTTGCAGCCTAAATTGGGTTCACCTTTCTGGTGCAGTAAAGTCAATTGGAGTGTTAGTCTTGGTCCAAAGGTCAGAAAAATGTCAGTCCAAGTCAGTCATCACACACACACCCACACACTCAACCAGGAAAACTTAGTAGGAAAAACAGATCAGAAATTGTAGACTGGCATGAACACCAAGACCAAGTACAGTCATGACACAGTGGCCATGAAGAATCAAGATTCAGGTCAGAGCAGGTATAGTAATGGCACAGTGGCCAAGCAAGAAAGAAAAACTGCACTTAACATTTGAAATTTTACCACAACTAAAACGCAATCTAATTAGGATGGACATGCAGTGATGTCGGTGCTCCTCTTGATTGATGCTAAAAGAAAAGTACAGGTTAGTTCACTTACTGTGCATGGACGCGGAAGGCACCCATGTTTGCCTATGTAAAATGACTATACGCGCAAGGCCAGACGTACAATGACACAAGTAGGTCGTGAAGGCACGGGCACAGTTAGCGATCATGGCCTACTTGCATTAAAGGACGTATGGCCATACAGAGGCAATGGCAGGGCTGCCATCCAAAGCCAGGTACTGTGTTTGTAGATCACCAGGATCTACTTTAACGTTCTAGGGCTAATGGTAGATTAATGGCCACAATGGAAAAGAGAGGGAAAAAAAAAAAGGCACAGCGGCCAAGAAGTCTAAGCCTTGAGACAGAGTGTACAAGGCACAACATTAATTTTATTCCTACCATCTAGCTTTAAGTGTACACCAACATCCATTTAAACCTCATTTAAGATCTGGTCCTCCAACATCACTATATTTTAGTGCTAAAGGAAACAGTTCAAGTTTATATTTTTATTACTGCTAGACTAGCAAGTCAGTTGCCGACACCCAAGTACCTTCACTTTCAAAAAACACAACACACAGGTTTTCTTTTGTCTATTCTCCAACTCTGCAAACCTTAGCACACATGGAGGCCAAGACAGTAGCCCCTAGAGAATAAATAAAAAAATATGGACTCACCCTTTGTAGACAGACCGAAAAAGGAAATGTTAGTGCATTATAACTTATCAAGCATCTAAACCCTTCAAGACACCATATCTACTGTAATATGAACTGCTAAACATAATCATATTCTCAGACCATCTTAACTATTCAATCCAGGCATCTCAGTCACAGA
The DNA here is from genome assembly GCF_019176455.1 of Solea senegalensis. Lineage (NCBI taxonomy): Eukaryota > Metazoa > Chordata > Actinopteri > Pleuronectiformes > Soleidae > Solea > Solea senegalensis. The sequence goes on from NC_058030.1 coordinate 984,108, forward strand.
CAACCCATTCATTCAGAGAAAGAATTTCAAACACTCCATCAGTTACCTCATTCTTTCAAATCACTCACTCAGCAGTTCCACAAAAATGTAACCAACAAGGACCAGATTTCAGACCACCCAATAAAGTGGACAGGAACATACAAAACCAACCTGTGGCAAATGCTCCATGTACAACCCTCAGCTATTTGACAGACGGAAAGCAGGAGAATAGAAAGAACGTGGCCATGTTGGACAATGCAGAGAGATGTAGGCACAGCGGCCAAGAAAGTGTGGAGACACAGCGGCCACCCAGAATTAAACCATGACACCTACTATTTGACAGTCTTCATGAAGATCAATCTGGGGGAAAAAAACAAACAAACAAAAAAATGTTTGAGTCCAGTCTCCAGCCTTGACAATGTTCAAGTTCATACCATTACAGGTGTAAAATAACTAGGTAAGGTGTTCTAGAATGTGTTTGTATGAGGTACAAACATGGTTCACCCAGCCTGAGATATAAAGACTCACTTTCAGTGAAAACATTGCTGCCAGCACAAATTCTATTCTAACAGTGAAACAAAGAAATTAACATAATCACAATTGATGTAGAATAAAGTTGATTAAGATTTAAGGAATGCCTTTTAAGTTCAAGTATAGAAATGTCAGTAGCCACACTCTTTAAAAACACAAAAAAACTTATATTATACATGTGTGATTAAATTAATATGATATATTGCCATCAGTTAAATACATTATGAAAATTATCTCTAAAGTAGTAAATTATCTCTAAAGGTGTCACTCACCTTTTTTTGACAGCCTCAGGCTTTTGTATATGGCGGGTCCGACCAGGTCTCCGTGAGCAGGAAGCAGGTAGTTCCTTTAAAAAGAAAAGTTTGTATTTTAATGACTACATTAAAAGTTTAGAATTATAAAAGTCATGTAAAACCCTGAATCTTTTTTTAAACATTTAACATAAAAACAAAATAAGTCTTCCCAGTGAAAAACTCAATAGTAATGACCATGAGTGGAACAGTGAGTTAACATAGCACAGCAGCCATTTCAACTTGTTTTGTCTATTTTGATAATGGATTGGTTTAAGTGTTTGAGTTTCAGATTTTTCTTAGTAGATTTCGTTAAATGTGAATATTTCCTAATTTCTTTGCTCTATTTAATCAATCACTGAATCTAAATCATTTAAGAATATAACTGAATTTAGAAACAGTGAACAACATTTAACATTTTATGGACCAACCATGAAAAAAAAAATCACAGGTTAATGAAAAATTAGTTGCAGCCCCATTTAAACCAATGAGTTAACTGCCGTAACCAGACAAAATGGCAAACAGAGTCGTAATTCAGCAAACAGAGTCACCGTTAAGATAACTTGACAAAAGTTACTCACCATTCTGGACGGGCCACCAATCTGGACCAGGTCGAACACGCCATCCTGGAGCGCCTTGGTGCGTTTTATACAGGAGCTGATGCACGCGGTCACATTTTCGGCGTCTGACGTCACGCCGCGGTAGTTTTCTTTGTGTTTCTCTTTTTAAAGTTCCCTCCTTTTTTGAGGTTTTATGGCGTTTGGTGCATTACCGCCACAAGTTTCCTCCTCCCGGAACAGTTTCAGTAGTGAAGCAGCGACACTTTTTTAGTGTCTTCTTTTTTTTTCGTTTTACAGCTCGTGCAGCTTCTCTTCAAAGTAGCATCACGGAACTGCTGTCTGGAGGGATATTAAATAAGAGAAGAAGGAGGAGGAAGCAATCAGCGGTCATCAGCTGATTGGAAAAACACCTGCGTGAAGATTAGCAGGTGTGTTGCGTGTCACCGGTCTCCGCTTTATGCTTCTACTTCTTCTTCTTCTGTTCTGAGGTTTAATGGCGGTTGGCAAACAACGGTTTGGTGCATTACCGCCACCATCTGGTATGGAGTGTGGATCGAAATGTTGATCTAACTGAACTATTACTTAAAAGTAAATTAAAAAAATAAATAATAATTATATAGGCCTATATATAGATATATATATATATATATACATATATCTCTATATATACAGATATAAATAGGCAAGGCAAGTTTATTTGTATAGCGCCATTCTTACACAAGGCAATTCATAGTGCTTTACAGAAGCAAGTAAATACATTGGAAATTAAAACAAAATCAATTTAAAAAAATCAAGTATCTCTATAGAAATAAAAACAGTTTAAAAGATTTAAAAAAATCAAGCAGACAAGAATGTTTCTGCATACTACAAAACACACACAAAAAAACAACAACCTACATATGCATACATATACATACACCTATTCATACACACACAAACACACACACACACACACACATCCTATATCCTCCCAATCAACTTTGTGGTTTTAAGAAACTGAAGTAATATCTTTTTTCTTTATTTTTTAATTACAGCGCCCCCTGGTGACAGCAGACAGAATTGCACTTACAGTTTTTGATGCTCCTCTAACAGGGATTGTTGTATCCACCTGAAACTTGATATGTGAGACCCCAGACCCGTCCTGAACATGTCTGTAAAACATGAGCTCCCCTCAGGAATGCCAAAACAGGAAGTAAAGTCTAACATTGTCCGATCTGTACAAAACTTGATATGTGAGTCAAGGGAACTTACCTGAACATGTTTAAGGACAAGCCTTTGACCCAACAGGAAGTCGGCCATTTCAAACAGGAAGTGCCCTCTAACTTTGCGCAGGGACGCCACTGAAAATAACGAGGACTGAAAATAACCAGTACCACAAGCGGTAAATGAACGGGAGATGAGAGGCGCGCGTGTCGACGTGGGCGCACGGAGAGCCCTCGAGCTCAAACCCACTCAGAACCGCTTGGGGTACTAGGTATTATTATTATTATATGACCAAAATGCCCCCTGGTAGCTGTACTGACAGTATGTGAACGAGTACAGGTGTGTGAATGGAAAATAAATAAATAAAAATAGTTGAAAGTGGTCATCAAGACTATATAAATACACACTTTAGATGTAAAGATAAGATTGTTTTTGAGTTAGGATTAGTTCAACCTGCCATCCCACTGTCGGAGACAAGCATTAGAAAATGTGGACAAATAAAACTGACACTATACTGTAAATGCAAGAAAGAAAATGTGTTAAAAAGATAAGTCATCCAGGTCCATACATGTTCAGGGGTAAAACCATGTACAGTGTGTGTACATACATAAATATGTATATATACGTATATATAATTGCTCTGGTCCTGAAAGAGCAGTGGTCTCTTTCTCTCTTTCCCACTTATGCAAATATATATACATGCATGCAAACATGCAGGAACACACATACACACACACAGATGCAAAATAGACAGAACGCAAAAAAGACATAAAAACAGCCTTTGAAACTAACAAGAGTGTGGCTGCTCAAATTTTAATCACCACATTTCATTAATTCATTCCTTTTTCCACAAGCTCGCTGTCCAATGAGCTACTGTACACCACGCTGAAGAATTATTTTAGTGAAAGAAAAAAAAAGATTGAAAATGTTCATTTTCTTTCACTGAAAATTAATCACCTTTGTTTATCTTTTACTTTACGGCATGGAAAATAAATTACAGTCCTGAATATGCCGAACATTTGATCAAGGCCATGCGTCTTGAGACAAAAAAATGAGCTTTTGGAGCCTTGGCGCAGTGCTTTTATTTGAGAGTCAATTCTGACCCACACAGAGCAACCTCCTGCTATCCTGCCTGGCACGAACAAATTAAGGTGCACTCAGGCAACAATTGAACAAATTCATGTCAGTCCACCAGGAATTCTCTTTAAAAAAAAAAAAAAAAGAGTTCCGTTTTGTTTTACCTTGAAGGTCTGTGAAAGTAAAGTTGAGTGTACAGTACATACAGCCTGACTTATTTTAATGGCAGTTTCATTAAAAAAAAAAAACATGCATTTTACCAAAATTGGATCATTTAAAAATGCCTTAAAAATGTAATGTCTTGGTCTTATGAAGTGGCTAAAGAGTGAACAGAAAATAGGGTGAACAAAGCAAATAGATTACAAAAAATTAGGAAAGCACCTAATCAGACATTGTATACAGCCAACCAAAAACATTTGACCACTTCATTGTTGGGAATATGAAGTGGAACAAATGTTTTTTAGTGACTAAGAAAGAGACAGAGCCCCTCACTGGAAAGTTGTTTGTTTTCTTTATCTTATGCACACATGATAATTATTTTTAAGGAACACATCTAATTCCTTCTTATGACAATCCTAAGAGTTTCTTTATATGACGCACCGAGGTGACAATAAAACTTGCATAGTTGAGTCTCCTTTTGATGGCAGCTGTGTGGATCAGAGAGACACATGTGAAATATGTGCCATACTCATTTAAACTGGAAAAATGCAGTTGTAACTCGTACGACGTGTGCATGTTGTGAATAAAGCTGGCATAATAGACTTTTTTTCCCACAGCATAACATAATAGAACAAACACAGGTTTTACCAATAACATTAATTAGTGTTCCACTCCAGTGTACGAGAGCCAAGGTCATGCTGGTGGGTCACACTTAACACTTTAACATAGAGACAGTTTTATGTTTTGTTTTGTTTTCCTGAAGATAATGCTATTTTATATATTTGTATACCGTTAGTTCATTAAAGCATTGCTGAAACAACAAATCCAATTTGAGGCATTAGACGTTTGTGCAGAATTATATGTATTGTATGGATGCACAAAAGAAAATAATCTTGTTTTCACAATATAATATCATGCATGTACAAGATCCACAACTTATGCATGTGTTATTGTCTTGCCTTGTCTAATCTAATCTATTGGAGGAGAAGAAGAAGAAACTATAGCAAATACAATGCACCTGTAAATAACCAGGCCAGATAAAAGGCTTGTAGCACTTTTTCATTTTAACTTGTAAGTACTTTTTGGGTAGGAGGTAAGAGACCGAGCAGAACCAGAAGAATGATGGAAATATTGGATTTAAGTACTCATCAGACTTATCAGACAGTGGCATGTGTGGAATTCACTTCTGCTACACCACAGAACCGACAGAAACAGTTTAGAAAATCCACTTACTCAGTCAGTGGTGGCGGCGATGGTGTCATTATTGCGTGACATGAATTTGCTGTATTGAATCAAAATCTGAAATGCGTTACAGTGCATTGGGTTAAACTTGATATTGTGCTAATGCGTGGCAGTTAAATGATAAATCCATACGGCCACAGTACACAAACCTCTGACCACTGTTGGCATTAAGTCTTTACCCTCCACTGATTTTGGCCAAAAGTTGTGAGAACAAAGTGCTGATATTAATTTGCACTCAATGCTCTGGTTGTATTTCAGCAATTACTGTAAAATCCCACTGTTCCCTCTAATGGGAGTCAGCTGGGGACTGGACCAGACCTAGTACACTCTTAATTGGCTGTCCAACAGGTGATAGGAAATAATTAGTCTTGATACAGACAGATCTATATGTGCTGCTGCAGGATGCTAATGTGGAATTAGTGCGCATGTGTGTGTGTGTGTGTACCTGGTATTGCTTATGTTGTGGGGACCTAAATCTGTCATAGAATCACGTCATGGGGACTTGTCTTCCAATGGGGACAAAAATCAAGTCCATATAATATACTACATTTTAAGGTGAAGACATGTTTTAAAGTTAGGGTTAGGGTTAAGATTAGACCGGTAAGGTTAAGGTAAGAGTAAGTCTCCAGGAAATTAATGTAAGTTAGTGTAATGGCCAATTCATGGAAACCAGTGTGTGTTTGTGTGTGTGTGTGTCAGGTAATACACATGCTGTGGGGACCACAATCTGTTTACACAGTCACATTATGGGGACTTGCTTTACTTATGGGGACAGAAAGCAAATGTGTTTGAAACATTATGTGCAAAGGCATGAGAGAAGCAAATATAACATGTGTGTGTTGAAAAGCAAACTATTCGTGTTTGTCTCTGGCTCTGTGCCTCCTCTGTATTGACAAAGGAAAAATAACCCAATGAACTGTGTGTATTGTTTGTTACTCGCAAATTTTGTTTGTTTCCCTCTGTATACACTATATGTCAGCAATAGGAAAACTGCAGGTGAGTCTCCATCTACATTCTATATACACATAGACTATGTATGATAACGCATGTTGTCTTCAAGTTGCAAGTTAAAACTCCACTCCTTTGTGCCATGTTTTATCATCTATTTTCATCTAAATAGCGACAACATTTAGAATTGATATGGTGTCCTATTGAAGAAGACCTAAAACTAATGATTGAGACCAATAACTCTTCAGGAAAATGTTTACTGTTATTAGTGAAAGGTATAGGCTAATTTACCATAGACTGCCATTCAAACATTTTTGCAACCAGTGGAGTCGCCCCCTGGTGGCAGATTGTAAATGTAGACGTTGCAGGTGCTCAGGGGCTGAAATCAGGAAAGAGGATGTACACGGTTCGTCATCCGTGGGTGCATGTGTGAGTCATGTTGGTTTCATTTTGTTTGTTGCTCGTCTTTTAACCTTTTGTATTGGTAATGCATCCAGAGTTTTAAGTGTTTTCAATACATGTAATTATAAAGTTTCATGGTGGATCCCCTCTTTTTTGCATCAGTGTACATTGGATGAGCTTTCAGGTTTTCGCCAAGTGGATCATTTTTGGTTGTTTGATGCGACAAAGACTACAACAACAATTATGGAATTAATTGATTGCTTAATATCTCCATTCAAACAAAAAGACTATACTGGTACAACTGACATTACACTGACATTATTGATGCAGTCATGCTAAAGATGGCAACAGGCTGACTTTATTTTGAAATGATCAAAACCTTTTTTGACATTTATGACTATATGTAGATATATTACCTTTAACTTATATTTTTAATGTCATATGCTTCTCTCTGGAGTTTCTTATCTTCCCCCCCGATGATTGCATTCATTCATTAGGACACTAACAGTAGAGACAAGTAGCTCCCAATTTTTTTTTTCTTTTTTAGAAAAGTTATATCTAACGTAAAAAGTTTGGGAAGCAGATTAAAAGCAAAACAAATTTCTGTTGCTTTGAAGTAATGAGCAAAAGACAGAGGGGAGCATTTCCCAGTCAGAAGCAAAAGATGTGACACATAAAATATTAAAGTCTCAAGAGAGTCACAAAGAAGTGTCTTTTTGCATTAGACCACAGGTCCTCAGATCCCGCTCTTACACGAAATGTCTGTGATTTAGGACGGGAAACAGTAAAGATGGACATGGAAATCATAGCTATCTATATGTCTATCTCATTTTTCATCATTTAATCGCCCTCAAACGACATTGGCAGTGGATTAAAACATTAACAATAGCCACAACACACATGCAGAATACAGGGAAGAGGGAAAACAGATGAGCAAAGAAACAGAAAAGCAGAAAAACTCCACAATACTTAGAGTTGTTGTTCATGGTGGAACCAAAACAATATCAAAGGAACCTGTGTTTTGAGGCCGTCTGTTTAGTTCTCCTCTGTGTCTATACATATTTCAGTGGGTCTCAACAAAGCGAGGCAGGAGCATATTTTATCACAAAGGCCTCTGAACACAGTCCCACGTGGATGCTGGACAACACACATGCACACATACAAAGCAGCTCAATTGTCCCGACACTGGGTGAGGGTGTAACAAGTTGAGGCTCAGCGTAAGTGCCCTTAGGTGAAAAAGAAGCTACAGAGCGAGCAAGAGAGCCCTCAATTGTCTCTCCAAGGAGAGGAAGACTTACAGAGAGAAAAAAAAAACCCAGAATGTTTTCATCAGAGAGATGACAATACGAAGGGCAAGTTTTTCAGATAATCCTCACATTTCTTTTCTATCACTTGCTGCGTCTTTCGAGCTAAAAAAGAAGAGGGAAAAAACAAAACTCTGCTGGACTTGAGCTTATGAATCCTGTTTCAAAGTGATGACACGTGTTTGTTTTGTGCACATATGTTCTGCTGCTGTTATTCCTCCCGATGAGTGTACGATTTTGAGAAATTGGAGGGGCAAATTGCAAATTCCCCTCCCCATATTTCTTTGAGAGGACCTGCTGGTTCACTGGTTACTGAGTGTGCTAACCTTGAGTCGCCTTCTTTCTTTGTGTGGTTCATTCAAAGGCTTCACTCTGTGCCTGCATTTGTGACTATAGACAGATGTGTGAGTGTGAAGGCAGGACCTTCAGGAAGACTTGAGCTGCATGGACCTAGACCCTGTTTGGCTCTCGTACCAAGGTTGAAATTCTGTTCAGCGGTCAAGATGAGCTAAACTGCCTCTACATTTAAAAGTATTGGCATTGTAATAATAGTGTGTGCATGATTGAACCTCTTCTTTGTCCACTTGAGGGCAGCAGATATAGGGTGTGTACACATTATTGTCCACATTTTCTAACCCTATGTAGAAACCTCATGAGCACAGTTTCTCACATTCACTTAAATGTGCAGTCTGTAATTAGTTTTTATTATAGCTGTTGAATTCATCTTCATGTCATCCGCTCGTCTGTATAACTCATAATACTGTACCTATAAATTAGGACCACTTGCAATGATTGTTCTGCGTACCTGTATGTCACTTACCTGCACACAACTTTCCCAAGCTCTAGCAGCACATTGGGTATTTTATTTGACAAAATACCCAATGTTGAGTTGCATCAGTTACATTCTGTCAAACGTGCTATTTCTTGCTTTTCAGATGCAAGGATCATCACCACCATCACTGATGGAGTTTTGTGTTACAGTCTTGTTCTCACTGTCCTTTAGCTTCTTTTTTACCAAGGGGAAAATCCTCCTCTTTAGCTGCCAAAAGCTATTAGCTGTAGGTGCTGATAATGATGTGATACATGAGAGTGAATCAAAATGGACTTTAGCTGCTTGGTAAAGCTGAGCGGAGCTGCAGGTGATATTCTAACAATAAGAATGTATTTACAATGTTTATTACACAACCAATTCACCACTTACCAGTTTTAATGCTTTGGCTGATTACTGTCATTTTGTCAAAGCACGGGGATTCCCTTTCAGTTTTGTGGCTTTGTGCATTCATGTCCAATATTGTGAATATAAAATTAACCACGTGATCAATAGCATTAGCGAAACAGTTTTATGTAATTCACTAGTTTAAGCAGTGATCAGTGTAAATTACAAGTATAAAATATACATCCTCACTTAAAGCTTCAACAGCCCTCAGCTGTAGTTCACTGTAAATGAAAAACACTGATCATGAGCGAGATGCTTGCCTTTATTCCATGCATAGCATACAATAATGGTAATTCTCTTTAAATAAAAGCAACTTAATATTCAAATTCATGAGTATTTTAAAATGATATTTTCCAGTAGGAAATATGTGTTTTACTTGATTAATGGCAAATTACGTTCAACAGCCATACGGTGCTGTTAAAGAAACAATTCATTCCACAACAGGACTAATATGTAGATTACGTCGCCATATGCTTCTGTAAAATAAAAAAAAAAATTAAATATCAATTGTGCCCTGACAATAAAGGTAGACAAATAACATACACACAGAAAACATGTATAATTTACTTTTAAATGGTTATCCGAAATAAAGTGGCAGCTGATTTAAAACATTAAAAAAAAGAGAGAGTTACAAGGAAATAAAGCACATACACTTTGGACATTTTACATTGTGAAATCAGACAGGAGCCTTTTTACTGTACGATCCACTGTTTTGATAAGTCAAAATGCAACAGAACAAAAAAAAAAATCTTCAATCTTCAAACAAAAACATTGCACAGTGGTAGCAAATAAAGTGTTTCATTCAGAACAGGTCTAGCATTCTCATGACGTCACCGACGCAGCACATTTATTTACGTCGTTCTGCGTCCGTTCACACTGACGACGCAGTTTCATTTCTTTAACCCAGAGTGACAAACAAATGGTCACTCAGAATGTTTTGCAATGTAATTGCTCTGTAGTCCTCTCCGTGTCACGACACATTACATGTACATGGTTGTGTCTCAGTGTCGAGTGTCCGGACCATCATACAAAGCTCTCCTCCATGTTGGAACACAGCAGGAAAGAGTCCACCAGCCGCGGTTTGATGAGCTGCTGGTGGTCGGCTGCCTCAATGCTGTCTGGACACCCTGCTGCCAGTCTCCTCAAGGCAGCCTAGAGACACACACACACACACACACACACACACACACACACACACGTGTGTTAAAACATGTGTGTGTATATTTTTACATACCAAGATATTGCAGTGCTGTGTGTACATGTTAATATAAATAACGCTTTATTTTAGCAGCAAAAGAGAACACTGAAAAACAAAAAACTATTTCATTTCAGTTCAACTACATCTGGGATCTCTGTAACACAACATAGCTTTTTGAAAAATGGGTGTAGTCTTTGTGACGTCTGCACCACGTTCATTCAGATTTTAGTGTCCAGCATTTACATTTAACATTACAAATGATCTGTGAAGGCTCCAGCGTCCTTTGAAGATACAAATCCAACACCTACAAACGCACCCCTTAACCCTAGGGCCAAAAGGATTAAATATAAACACTAATTTGAACAGACTGACGAGTGTGGTTACAGTGAAGAGGAGGAGGGCATTCCGCAGCAGCACAGCGAGGCAGTCCAATTAAGGCCCTGACCGTCATGCGGCTTTAATTTCTTCATCGGCCCTAAGATCTGGTTTTTAATAATAATGATGAGATTCAGATTCAGATAAAGTATGAGCAGGGAGATTATTCATGATATGTACATATTTAAACACGGGACATTTGATTCACGTCATTTGAGATGATGTGAATCAGTCCACTACTTAAACACGACTTATAGATAGAGGTGGAGCTATACACGCTCATGGACATGTATATATGTTCAGTTTCAAACGTTACCCTGTGGATGTAATTAAATCGGACAGTCATTTGCTGCACTCGTGCTACACATGCAGGCCTGTGGTAGAACATCCTGCGTTTGTTCTTTTGAAGTCCTATATAGTATGCACAACGGCACATTCTTGTGAAGTGAAATGGACAATTTGAATGCTCACATTACACATTTTGTATTCAGGACATGGACTAATTTACACATATGTGAAAGTGCACACACACACACACACACACACTTTACACCCACCAGGCAAGCGACCAGCACTGAGTCGCTGTTATTTCTCTCAGTAGGGGACCGACACAGTTCAATAAGAAGAGGAACAGCTAAGACAGGAGAGAAAAAAAGAAAATAGTTATATTATATGCTTGTCCCATTGTTAGATATTGATATCAAACACGTGCAAAACAGCTGCATTTGTGTACCGTATGCTTCCAGAGTAAACACACTGTTAAACTATAAATACTAGCATATTAAAAGTTATTATTTGCTTTCACATCCTTTTCTTTTACGAATACCAGAGTCAATTAGGGAAAAAATACACTTTTTCTTTACATGGCTTGTTATGGAGTGTCATAGACCAAAATGTGAGATTTTATAAAGTATTCATAAAGAGCTAATTCCCATGAGATAATGAGATATGCAGAAGTATGGAAATGCAAACATGCAGTATTTACGAGAAGAGTTTCCTCTGACCAGTGATCAGATACATGGTGGCATTATCACAGGGAAATAAGAAGTAAGAAAATATCAGGATCAATAATTAATATTAATATTCATGGTTCAATAGTATGTTGGACAAGGGAAATAAATTCAGTTGGTGATTAGTTTATTGACAATTTTAAGTCAGGCTGCTATGCGTCATTCAATACCCACCATTATTGTACATACTCTTCAGCTACATTTTAAAGGAACAGTTTATAATGAGTTCAACTTTACACATTCATTTTTTTTTTTTACAATTTCTTTTTAATCTATAAAATTGTAACAGAAGCCTTCAGATGTAAGACAGTCACTTCAATTCTTCATCATGAGAACAAATATTTTTTATTTGTGTGGGCGCCCTCTAGTGGTTGCAGGAACATACAAGAGGTCACATATGTTCCGGGGACTGTGGTGCTGGAATTTCCCAATATTTCTGCTGCTGAAACATTTGTACTTTAGGGACTTTGTGGTTTTTAATTTAACTGCTTTAAACAAATCAGACAGGGTGCGGCACCTTTTAGCTGGATAGCCGTTTGGGCAACATCAGGGTCTCTGCTCAGACGGGCCAGCGTGACCGCAGCTTTCTGCTGGACACGCTCACAAGCAGCTCCCTCTGATGGACTGGAAGAGGATGGCTTTTCTCCCAAAAAGAAGAGCAGTCGCTCTGTTCCTAAAACACAGGAAAATACAGTACCAGAAAAAATGAACACACGTGCAACAAACACCAGAGTCACGTCAGAAAACTGTAAAAGAAAATAAAGACATAACAATATATGACAGTCAAAAATATGTTTACCCAACACACAACAGATGAAGTTGACATCAGTCAGCCTGGCGGATTCTAGCTCTAAAACGATGATTTAGAATTATGATAAAAACACATACATCCACGTAAAATTGGTTTCAGAAATACAAACATGATGGACTGCAGACATAAAATGTCTATTGGGACCAGAAAATATGAAAATGATGAACATCGATCTCGCCCAATACTGCACAGAGATTACCTGGTGCTGCCATCATGAGGATTAAAGAAGAATTGCACTAATGTGTCATTGAATTGGCAAATGAATGCAAAGAGTCGTTGAGTGGTTTCTGACACCTACAGAGCTTAACACATGCATTAGACCACCAACCAAAGCCACAGCTGCACTGAATTAACAGCATCATGAATTATCAAAAATTATTTTTTATCTTTCTGTAATGGTTAATACACCAGTATGTAGAACCAAAAAAACATTTTTAATGCGAAAATCCACATTTTTATCAACATTTTTATGTCTTTTAATTGTTTTTTGTTGTTTTAGATGTATCTTATCAGCACGTGTGAGCTTCTATGTCTTTTATTTATTGTGTCTTTTATTTAATATTCTGTACAGCACTGAGGTTGTTTTAAAGTGCTTTACAAATGAAGTTGGATTAGATTGGATAAAATATGATTATTATTGTTATCCATGACTTTTCAAATTTACCGTTTTACAACAAATCAAGAGAAACAAATAGTAAAGCACATTATTATTTCTTGATTAAGATGTAAAATTATACTTAACGAACAGAGACATTTGTTCTCTATAATGAAGAATAATTGCATATAACATTCAGTGATAAACGATGTTTGAAAAACACAATAGATCACCTTGTTCCTGCAGGACTTCAGAGGCACACTGCTCTAAGACGGACAGGTTTGCCAAAATTGTCACCACCTGCGATTCAAACAAGAGACAATTAAACACACACATACGCACACTTTTCTAACTAGTATGTTCAGAGAGTGTCATTTGAAATGCAGTGTTTTGAAATTGATCAATTCAATTTTCACTTAGAATACAGTCCAAATCCTCTGCTGTAGAGCTGGAATCAAGCCCTAAGTCCAGGTCATTCCCACTGACCATCCCCACCACAAACAATGACAAACTGAGAGTGATAGAGCTGCACATGTGTACCTGGTCTTTGGAGTACGGTGTGTCCACTCTCTGGCGATCTCTGCAGGCCTGCAGCAGGATGTGGATGGCATTGAGCTGAAGGAGAATCTCACAGGCCATGCTGTCAAAGAAGGTGATGTTGGCCAAGGCTGCAGATGCGAGGAGGAATACTTCACCACAGGAGGCGCTCTCGCACAACTCTGAGGGAAGAAGGCGACATGTGCTTAGGAGAGTGGTTCAAAGGTCAGGGTCGGTATGAGCGTCATATCTACATACTGATGAGCGAAGTGACAATGTCATGCATGCTCTCCAGGAAGCTGGCGAGGTGCTGAGTGGACGTGTGGTGAGGCGAGGTGATCTGGGCCACAACTGCCGCCGCCTCGGCTCTGGCTGCTTCCACACTGCTTTCATCAGTCAAGATGTCTGCCAGACACAGGATCCCATCCACCTGCACATTAGGCGACACACAGTGTAAGTAGAATAACTCATCATGTCTTACTCTGTTGATAGTGTATGAATAGCCAACTGTTGTTGTTGACATTATGTGAACCTTGTTATACACTGAACAACAAATGTGTGTGAGTTATGTGGAAGTGATGACTTTAAATGACTAAAGGTAACATTACTAATGAGCACAAACAACATAAAGTCTGTTGTGTGAGTGTGACACACAATGCACCAATAAGAGGATCCTGTACACTCCAGTCAAGACTAACAGCTACTTCATGGTCACAACAATGTATTATTGATTTTTAGTCAGTACACTTAAATCCCTGAGCTCGCCCCACCACCAAGCCAATGGTAACTTCTGGCTGTAAGGATGATTGGAAATCAACCTAAATAAGACTGGACCATTTAATATAAGAGCATTTTCAAGGGAATACATCTCAAAATGAGTCATACTTTAATAGGCGTTTTTCCTTTAGGTAGACGTGTATATGAAAAATGTTGATATTCCCTGACAGTGGTAGATTTGGTATATTTTCAAATTATATCATTGAGATAAAACACATCTTTACTCACATATCTACACAGTTGTGAAATCAAATTTAACACTTTCTAGGATACAATTGCTGATCGAACATTATATGATCATCATACATCTGTAAATTCAACACTTTTACATCAAGGTCCAAAATGAAATCATTTTCACTTGATAACAATAATATTGCAGCCCAAAGTGCTTCACAATAAAATGCAAATCAAACAGAACACAAGGTGGAATAAAAAGGAGCTAGTTGAATGCTAGAGTAAAAAGATAGGTGTTAAGTCTTCTTTTAAAAATATCTAGTATTCTAGTGTATAAAATATTCTTTTATCACTTAATTGAGTCATTAATGAGCTACAGTACTGTGTTTCTGATCGGCTTCCACTGTGGAGAGGCTTTAAAATGTTGTAGGATGGGTTTTTATCCACTTGGGGGCAGTGTTGCTCAGTTTGTACATCTTAACATTAGCTGCTGGTGATGGCGATTGTTACTTCACCTGAATACAACTCCTGTCTGTGCAAGTGTTGATAATCACTACTCACTTCCATTTTAAATTCATTGTTAATACCTGCAGGACTATGATACCCAGGGTGGTGACGGACACGTAAAGCAGTCCTTTGCCTTTGATCACAGCCTCCTCTCACTGATGTCAATTAGGTAAGAAAAAAAGGAAATAAACCAAGTTTACAGGGTGACGTAGACAGTCAGCTCTCAGCCCTCCACACCTGTCAGTCTTTTGTGCTTACGGGCATCGGTGCACTAATCTTCGCAGGGTGAATCACTATTTTTGTCTTGCGGACGTCTGCAGCCGTGAGCCCGAGCCACCCAATGACGATGAACCTCCCAAAAATAAACTGCTCTCCAACGCTAGCGAATGCCATTCATTTTGATCTCAGGACCAACGATGAATAACTGTCAACATTCATAGCTAAAGTGTCACTGTTGCTTTCAACCATCTTGGACTGTGATGAGGTGAATTAATTGAATGTTTTTGAGAAAGAGGATTTGTCAATTGTGGACATGAATATAACGCTTCCCACTCCCAAAGTAGATGTCACCAAGAAGTCCTGCTGAAATCTAAAAAAAGAGTAGCAGGGTAACACTGCCAGGACATTGACAGCATCATCAGGAATCATATAGATTTTACTTTCGACACATGTAGTCTGTATGACATCATGTCAACTGAATCAACAATGTAGACCATGGAATCTATTTTACTCCACAGGAAAACAGAAAAAGTGTAAACCTGATGTATCAAGTAGGTGTTTTAGGGCTCAGTCTTACATTGAAAGAATTGTCAGCTTGACATTATGACAAAAGCTTATTTGATTAGCACCACAAATTTGCTTGCAGGGAAACCGAACAACTGGTGTATAATTAACTAGCAAAAAAAAAAAGCTTTTTGGAAATATATTTTTGCATTGACAGGAAATGGAATGAAATTGTGATTGTGTACCTTATTGTAAAATTTTATGGTGTAGATATGTGAACTAAAGCTGAGCACATGAATGTGATCAACTTGCAATCCCTCCATTTAACACTTATCAATGACGGTGTGTAGGATTTAGCAACATCTGTTGCAGCTGAATCTCTCTCTCTTCACCCTTCCCTTCCAAGCATGTATGAGAACCTATGGTAGCCTTCATTTATCATTAAAAATCAAAAAGTGTTGTATTGTATTGTAAAACCGTGGTGGTCCATAATGTAGAGCTGACACCACTCCTGATTTAAATATAAAAGGATCATTGTGATGTCACAATTGCACTAAATTAAGTATAATTATTTCATTTTGAATATCTGCCAAATGAAATGAAAATAACTACATTTTACACACTGGATCTTTAAAATACATCGTCCAACATGGTGGCCTCTGTGGAAATAAAAATGGCTCATTTTGTGGTAATAAAAAAATAAATAAAAATAGAATTCATACACTCAGGGGATTGCATTATAAAAAATAAATAAATGTATATCTTACATACTGGACCTTTAATGTGGATGTTATTTTACTTTGTGTGTAAAATGTTTCCCATTCACCGAGCTCTGATGGCATGATGTTTCTGTTGGGAGTGAAACTAAGAAGCATACTGTATATTCACCGGTGAGCAGTGTTGGTGCGTACCGGCCCCTTCTCTCAATCACCCTTCAACAGAGACAGTTGTGTTTCTCAAGCTTGAGCGGTCGCCGACAAGCGCTTGGTAGCGCACACTTGCCTGACAGCTTCTCCCCTGTGAGATGAGGATGCTAATCTGGGGCGGACTTTGGTTCCCGTTAAAAAGTTTTCACACTCAGATGATTCATGCCGTCCCAGCTGCTCCATACATGTGAGCACAGACACCACTGTGGCATCATTATTCGCCGGAATCAGGTTATATTTGTCTTCCTGTAAAGGCTCACTTGACACAGGTGCGTATGTTGTTTATTTTAGTTGAATCCACAAAAGGGAATAAACAAAAGAAAAGTTTTATCTCTCTCTTTCTCTTTTAAACACATATCAAATGATTTGACCTCTCAGCTCAGAGGTCAAAAGTTCCCATGTTACAATGTCTGTGCAGCATGGTAGAACCTGTATAATACTGAATCTGTTTCCTCAGTGCTCTCTCTGGCAATGCAGTCAAAATGTATTGCTTTAAAAAAAAGAATAAGTAAAGTAATAAACCTGTATGAGTCAGCGTTTGCCTCCGAAACAAATGAACGAGCTACATCAATTATTCATTAAGAGATATAAGTTGCAGTTAAGTTGAAAACTTATCTTTTAAGACAGGCTTTTACTTAGGGTTGATTATAATTTGTGTATGACAAATGTGCGTAGTATGTGCTCTCTTATTAGTAGTATTTTATTTGTGATTGTAGAGCACATTGGGATTTTTATCTGCGAAAAGTGCTATATAAATAAACATTACTTACTAAATTCTAGCTGGTGAGATCACCTTGGACATGTGTTGTCCTCAGTAAAGGTTAAATAAGGGAAGAAAACTCCTCAAAGCATAAGTGAGGTCTATATGTAGTGATAATGCAATGTATAAAATAATTATATTAACACACTTTAAAATAAAAGCAGTGTATTCATTACATTTTCCCAATAAAGAAAAAGTTGTGTGTTTTTTTTCTGCTAAAACCTTAATTCAGCTGTTGATCCTGAGTTCACAATGACACTTTATTACTGAGCCAGGCCTCCAGCTCCTTATGTCATTGTTGTACATTGGCCAGTGAAAACAAACTACAGCCATAACATGGACAGAGAGAGTGGAACTGAACGTGTGCTACAGACAGAATATACTGTGCTGCTGGAAAGAGGAACAACTGCCTGTCTGAGTTACAACGTTCAGCTGATTAGTGTATATATAATCTGTCTGTGCTGGCAGTAGCCAAGGGATTTTACTGGAAGTGCTGTATTTACTTACTTTTGATTAATGTTGAATAATGTCCCTCTATCTCTCTTGTATCATACACATCCAAATACCCTTTTTAATATTGCAAGAATGTTTGGATTAGTGCTCATACTGTATATTCCACCCCCCTTTTCATTGATTGGTTATATCTAGGCCTAATTAACAGAGCGAGGTTTGCCTTGACGCCGGTTCAAAACCCAGTTTGACCCTGTGTGGAGTGTGCATGTTCACCCCGTACATCAGTTTCATACCAGGGTCCAAAAGCATGCAGAGGTTCAATTGGACACTAAAATTGACTGTAGTTGTGAGTGTGAGAGCGAAGGGTTGATCATCTCTGTGTGTCGGCCCTGTGATGGACTGGTAATCTGTCCATGGTGTACCCTAAGTCCTGTCCTATGTCAGATGAGATTGGCTGAGAGGGCGAGTGAGCTTTGCCTTGAAGGCCAAAAGTTGCTCAGTGATGTACAATTACTATGTTTTCGGTATCTTGTGCTTCAGTTACTTTGAGACCGACCTTGTCCAGCTGGTTGATTCCCTCCTCCACACAGCAGATGGAGGCCACTGTTCTGAGAGCATGTGCGTAAAGGTCTTTAAAGCGGTCCTGCCTGCAGATCTTGAACAGGGCCACCACAGCTCCTTCCTGTCGAGGGAAAAAAAATTGACTTTATCTTTGAGCCTCTTGAAAGTACACAATGCATAATTGTGTTTCAATCCTTAATACAATAAAGGTATGCCATACATCACTATCAGAACTAAGAAAATCTGAGTTAACTCCCAGTTTGACTCAATTGAACAAGTAGTTAACAAGTAGCTAATAAGATAAGTGAGTGTTAATCATTTCCTGCTGTTTAACAGTCACAACCATGACTGTTAAACAGCATTTACGCCTGGTACCTCAGCTTGATACAACCTGGCTTTCAAAGCAGGTATGTTTAGGTAGACATGTACTATGCTCAGTTTTGTTTTTGTTTCCCTGTTCCAGACTGTTCCATCATATTTATTGTAATATAATATAAACAAAATGCCGTATTGTGAGGAGGACCTGAGAGATAAAGAGATTAGAGAGTACTTTGGTACAGTTAGTTCTCTTTTGGTCTTCAGCATTATTACTTAGGGCAGCGTATACAGGTGGATTGTTCGGGACTATACATATAATTCGGGACTATACATATAATTGTACACACGATCTATCATCATCTTTAGGTCTTGTCCTGACGCACATGGGACTGGTCAAAATGACCGAGCAGTGACCATCATCAGGTCCCATAGACCTAAGCTAATAGCAGGATGCTGCTCGTAGAAACCCGACGAGACCTGAAATGGCCAATGAATTTGGGCAGCTTTGCTCACTATGCCTGCCAAACCCAGAGCCAATCAAATGGCTCAAGCATTTTGTCACGTCTCCCAACAACAGCCAAAATATATGTATGTACACATTTCATGAATGGAAAACATTGCAGAGAACAAAAAAAAAGCCATAATAGCAGAGCATTTTCTGTTGGATTATGCTTGTAAACATACAAAAATAGCTCCTGTATTGGCTCCACGTCTACACTAAAGCACCGCACTGACAAAAAAAACAAAAAACATTTGCAGGTATTGAATTCTATTCACTGTGCAGATAGACAGAATTACCAGGAGGAAGACGTGGCCGATAACTACCGCCATTATCCTAATAAGGCCATTATACGAGGCTGGTATGTCTCATGCGCTGTTAAGGCCACGCTGCTGAGGTTTGGAGTGGCTAATCATTCTGCTCTCTAGCCTGACCGCTCCTCTCTGTTCTCTGCTACATAATATTGGTCCGTCATCTCTGGAGGAACTGCCAACACCGACAGACACTTTTCAGTAAACCTTTCAAAACTCCAGAGTGGCTCACCAGCTTATTTAAAGGCCACATAGACCGGAAGCTCCAATTAACGCTGCGTGTGTGTGTATCTGCGTCATTACCTCGTATATGAAACCCTAAAGTTTCAGAACAAACACTTCAGCCACTGCTGAGAAAATAGGGTTGTACTGTTTTCCTGGGCTCTGCGAAGCGGATCGGCACTTCCGTAATTTGATGTCGTCATCATTAGCGCCTCCTGGTGAGGGCACTAGTCCGGGCACATCCGGTTGCGTACATTCAACCGCAGAGGAAGAAGAACTACTCTTGTTGGAGCTGCTGAGATGCAGAGCATCCACCAAGCCAGAAGGGGGAACTTTTTCTGCGTATCTGAGAGCTGGCCTATCTATTACGTCACTTCCAGGTACCTGGCCAATCACAGGACAGTGGGAAAGCTCTCGTTGGCTGGCCAATCACAACACAGTCCACGTTCTGGGGGTGTGGTTTTGGTCTGAAACAGCGCGGCTGACGAGAGCGTCAGTGAGGAGATATTTTGATCGGCTCGTTTGCAGCGATTAGGAGGTTTTTAATCATGAAAACAAGTTAATATATGTAAGTAGACCTCCATAACTAACATATATGTGTGATACAAACATTCTATGTCACCTTTAATCTATGCTTGGGCGTCTGTGATGAAGAGGATGTTGAACCTGTTGTGTAATGTTGCTTTAGCTTTTTAAAAGAATGTGAAAGAATCTCAAAGTGGTCTGATGTTCTTTTAAAGCCTTAGCTCTTTGGTTCAAAATGATAATGATTCAATGATTTACTGAAAAATGTCTGTGGCAGAACTTGAATAAAAGGATCTTCTGACCAGGTGATGTCTTTGCCGTGCTAACACCATGTTGGTGTGTGCAACACTTTGGTCCAAACTAAAACATTTTAACGACTGTGGGATGGACGGCCATGAACTCCGCTCCAGATGGTGCACATGAGTCTTTACCCAGATCCTCTGACCTTTTCTCTACCTTCACCATAAGGTTCACATTTGTGGTTGTGAGTGAATTACCGACAACAGCTGTTTAAGGGATTGCCATAAAATACGGTCAACATTCTTGTCCCTCTTTGGATGAATTGTAATAATTTTTAGGATCGGTTGACTTCTCATCTAGAGCCAACATCTTAGCATTATGTTAGTATTTAGCACAAAAGCATAAGCAGGCTTACAGAGATACTAGCACACTAATTCTTAATTTAGCTGCAGCAGCATAAACTATTTGGATCTCAGTACTTGGGACTGGCACAAGGAGTACACTGGGGTCAATGTACAGTGTCTAATTAACAATAAGCAATGGGGATTTTGCTCAGGGGTTCCCTGCAGGGGACTACCCTTTCTACTACAGCACATCATAATAATTACCAAAGTTTCAAAATCCACTCCAAAAGACAGTGAGAGGAGAAACTAACCAGGAGAAAAAACAAAAACTACTACCAGACACTTGGAAAAAACAACAACAACAAGCCCAACGATTTGTGAAAATCAAACCACTTGCAGTTCCATTGTTTCCACTGACTTCATACTCATCCTTTATACAAAACCCATTCAACACATTTGTTCACACACTCTCACACCAATGACTTTTGGTACTTGTTGCAATAACATCATGCTTTAAAAGGTGACTGCTCATCTAAAAATGCCTCTCAATCTGTGTGCTTGCATGTGCAGGCCCATGCAGTGTGTAATTTATTTTATTTCTTTCCATCCCATCATTTTCTGCATCTTTGCTTTGGTCTGTTGTACTCGGAGTCGAAGTTGCGAGCGATTGCGGGCAGTTTATTTCTAACTGGTTAAGGGAAAAAAATATTTTACTGTGTTAAACAAAAGGTGGGTGGAGAGTCAAGTCCAAGCCAAACCATAAATGAATCCTTATTCTAAATATCTCCTCCCTCTCTGCCCATGTAATTTTGACGACATATTGACTGTAGCCAGACCTGAGTTACTGCCACATCATGCTCTCCCACACCCTGCAATCTAAAGCTCTCAGCGTGACAAGAGCTAGGACACACACAATGAGTCTGTCAACATGGACACATTTAGATCAGTATCCATCACTGTAGCAGCATGAGGCAGCAAACTGGTTTGCATGTCATGACGCAGTTGCTCTTTAATATTAAATATATTGACATGATTTATGAGGTGTCACATGTTTCTGTATTATGTCAGTTCATAATATTGTTCATGTGTTTATGCTTTTGTTTCCTCTCCCGCTCATAAAACATGCAAGACGGGGGAAATAAATGTGCGTCTATCAATCAGGAAAAGGAAATTCGGCTTGAATGACTTTGGTGGATTAAGGAACAAAACACTCTGTCTTTCAATATACAAAGTACTAGTTTTATCATCATTAAGTATATATACATATTTGTTTATACATATATATATATATACATATATACATATATATATATTTACATATATACATATACATATATATATACATATATATATATATACATATATATACATACATATATATACATATACATATATATATACATATATACATATATATATATATATATATAGGAAGGAAGCTCTTGCTCCGTGGCTGTCTTAGAGCAACCACTACTGTATACATGATACTTTTTTATTGACATTAAGCTCCACCCATAGAACTAAATCGACATAATAAACCTTAAAATCTATAAATACACAATGATCCACCTCTCTTTACCATGTCTGCTTCAGTGCCACACATTTAAACTATACCTCCC
This sequence comes from Solea senegalensis, assembly GCF_019176455.1. Classification (NCBI taxonomy): domain Eukaryota; kingdom Metazoa; phylum Chordata; class Actinopteri; order Pleuronectiformes; family Soleidae; genus Solea; species Solea senegalensis. The sequence goes on from NC_058030.1 coordinate 1,006,504, forward strand.
TCTCCTCCCCACACGCAGCACACCATTCACTAAACACCGTCTTTCAACAGCCAAGCTGGTAAAGAGATGGAGGAGACCGAAGTATCAGATCCCCACCCAACCATTTAAAAGGCTAATTGCTGTTATTCAAAACAAGTGCGTGCAGGCTGCAGAAAACGATAATGAGCAAATAGCTCGGATATGAGCCAGATGATACGCTGTACTGTAAATGTTGTGTGCGACTGACAGACTTGTGGAAGCTAATTAATTCAGATGGCAGGTGGATGATTGTTTTGTGTTGGGTATTCATTAGCAGCCATTGGCAGGATGGTTTCCCTCAGACAGTTCTCTGACAGTTTGATAAGCAAAGCTACAGAGAGAGTAAAGAATGTTGGAGCAGACTGAAAGTAAGTGATGCCTGAGCAACCTGCGTTTGTGATCAATGCTTACTCCTAATGGGAGCTGACAGAATTGATCTGATGATCTGTAAGCAAAGAGGTGTGTGTGTGTGCGGGCCAGTATGTGTGTGTGTGTGTGTGTTCTTGTATTTGCAGCTTTGTGAGGACCAAAAAGTGTATAAACCATATGGAGTGAGGACATTTTGGCTGGTCCTCACTTCTTTTTGGGGGTTAAGACCTGGATTTCAGATAAAGGTTAGGGTAAGGCATTTAGTTGTGATGGTTAAGGTTAGGGTAAGAGGCTAGGGAATGCATTATGTCTATGAGGGTCCTCATAATAATAGTAAATATATGAAATAATAGTCATGGTGACTAAAATCAGTGTGTGTGTGTTTGTGTGTGTGTGTGTGTGTGTGTGTTGTTTCACGTGTGAGCATCAGGAAGAGTCTCATCAAGATTATTCTGGACACAAGCAGTGACCTAATGGCCACCTGAGACGTACTGTCTGGTCTGTCTTATCGCACAATGAAATAGAGCAGCTTTTAGAAGCATGTACAAAGAGATAACTGCAGTTTTTCTCAGTAACGCAGAGGTACAAAGAAGCATGTCACTTCAGTCAAGGGCTCTTGCAGTGAGAAGAAGAATGTTCAGTTTGTCTCATTTTTGTACATTTCACAAGTTCAAATTTAACCTCCACATCATTTTGTTATGTATGCCCATCATGAACACAATTTCCAGTTTGTCAGTGTTTTTGCTCACTCGTGTGAATGATTCAAGTGTTTAATGTTGATTATCACACACATTTTATCTCAGAAATCCCATTAGAATTAAGATGGTAGTGTAATATTACCTCCAGATTACTAAATTATTGCCACACTACTACCAGCCCATGAGGTGCCACTGCTCCGACACCTGGCCCATGTGTGTTTTCATTACTAGAGTTCATATAGACTATCACTAAAATAACTAATTCTTCTACTTCCATGTTGTTAAGGCACTGTAATGTTAGGTGTTACCAATTTATTACTTTATTAAAAATGTGTCAAGAATTGACAAATTGCTCTCTGATGAATCTTGACTTGAGTTATAGTGAAAGGGAACCAGTTGCCTGGTCAACCAGCTCCATAATCACTCACTGGTGCAGAGAGAACAGGTATCTAATTCAACAACACTGTGCTAGAACACCGTATACATTCTGTTTGCTTGATGACACAGTGCATGATATATTCATTTCTGACATACAATCAGACCATTGTTAACAAAGCAACAATTGCAGTAAAATGTAAACATGGATCCTGTCCATGGCTCTTTCAGTCTCCTGTACATAGTAATGAGTAGCTAATATACAGCATGTTCATTAACATAAATATGTACTGTTAACAGATAAAATGAAAGTGATACAGTCATGCATGTCATCAGTTACGTGACGGCTTTGCAAATGTTAGGAATGGTTTGATAAATGTACTAAAGTGAATGAGAAAATCATTTCAAAACCTGAAAATCTCATTTAAAAGCATCAGCGGAGGAGTGTTCATCACAGACGCACTCATTTCAATGGATGTTCATAAACTCAATCTAAGAGTGAATATCCACTCAGATAAATCAAAGACTTAAGTTCAGCCTGTCTTCAGTACCTTGGCAATGATGCTGCAGAGCTGAGGTCCATCCTGCGTGAGGGACAACAGGTTGCTAATGGCACTGCCAATGATGTGAATGCTGTCCGACGATTCAATCTGTTTGATCAGGACCTGCAAAGAGATCTGTGTTTATTCTCATTTATCCAGGTCATAATTCTCCAAAAGAACCATTGACAGACAAATGCAGTGAAAACTACCAAGGCGACACTACTATTGTCAGTTTTACTACAACTACGCTACAGGTCCCTTTTATAGACTGTTTTTCCAGCATCAGCAACAACTGCTTATGCTACAAATAAACCTATACAGGACAGAGTCTGAGAGAGTTGGACAATCAACAAAAAAACTCCATTATCAGCAGAGAGTTTCAGACAAGGAGTGAAAGCTCGGGACAGAGAAGTGTGATCTCTTAGTGATTTAACAGCCTGTGGCTGAATTTGTTTCACTTTCCTGCCTACTACAGTTTTAAGATGATCTATAACATAATTTGGATGACTCAAATTTTCCAAAGCTTATTGGTCACATGATCACAGATGTTTCAGAGAAAACAAGTTGTGTTTATTTGTTAAGCGTCTCACAGTCTCATCAGTGCTTGTTTTTATACTTAGCTGGCAAAGTGCTGGCTATCTGATATGCAGTGCAATTTAATGTGAAGTGTGTGACCTTTAAATAATGAGAACATATATTTATAGTAAATTACTCCATGACATGAAATGTATTCATGCAGTCGTGGATTTATTATAATGACACGATCATTCTGTCATTCCTTTTATCTTGATTCCTTATTATACAAAGATGACGTAATCCTCCATTAGCACTGCTCACATAATGGTCACACAGCACTCGTGTTTACATTTCGACTCAACCGTTTATTGTTGAATGAACTGGGAAACAGCACTTTAATTGATTCGCTGAATAAACAGATCGAATTTTCAATTTTAACCCCAAAATAAACCAAGCGCTGGCACTAAAACAGAGCATAACTGTGGCGCATCATAACCTTCAAATAGAACAATACCATGATGGTGAAAGCAAACCACATATTACCCGGATCTCATTAGCTAAGGCCATGTCGATCATGTTGCTAAATGAATCGCTGACATCAGTGAGGATCTCATGGATGGCCTCCCTCATGGATTTAAGGAACAATTCGTCGTCGGTGTGAAGGCACCTGGAGGCGAGGCGGTGATTAACACGGCATTTAGCCACTATGCATCAATCCACGTGTGCTGCTTTTCTTATGGTTGCGTATCAGCCATTTACCTCTCTGTGATATTGGTCAGCTCCATGCACTTCTCCAGCAAAGATGTCTCATACTGCACAGGAGAAACACACAGACAAGAAACAGCATGAATGGTCGAGCATTATTGCCCCCTTTAAATACCCTGATAAATTCACAGTGTGGTTAAATAAAACAAAGTGATCTATATTATTCTTTAACTCATGTATCATGAAGTCTTTACTATATCCTTTCATTTATAATTTCAGCTGAAAATAATATATATGCTACTCAAGCATGTTTGTGATGTATAATCGGTTTAAAATTAAAATAGTTTGGCCTTTTACCAGCATCTTAGGGCAAGGGCCTTGTGTTATACATATACAAGATATACATCTTGTGCCACCATAGCCTGAATGCACATGATGTATTGTGTTTTGAAGCAGAGGCTCACTACACAAATGAACAGTGCAAAATGGCAGAAAGAGTGGGAGAGTTCACATCCTTTCTGGTATGTTAAGATCACCAGTTTCCTGATGCACTTGGCGTGTTAATCGTTACCTTCTGCATCTCAGGTGGTGTGCTCCGTGCAGCACTGTACTCGTGCACCAGTGAGCGAACGTGACAGTTAGCTCGTACAGCTGTGCTGTGGACCCTTTGCCAGCGTCCTTTCTCCAGCCGCTGGAACATCTTGCCGAGCTCTGTGCTGACCACCAGCGCTCGGCGGAGGAGTATCTGCAGGTTGTTCCTGGCCACATGGTCACCTGCGCCGACCCCGGTGCCTACAATCAGCTCGCCTTGCTGGGTGTCCTCCTCCACCCCAATGGGTTTGGCCTGGAGGACACACATACACTCCACCTCTGTCATATGCCGGAGATCCTCCATCCATCGCTGGACAGAGTCCACCTGAAGGGTTTGCATCCGGGTGCTGTGGGAGACAGGCACACTTACAAATAGCAGATGATTGCCATGCTCTTCATTCAGTGGTTACAGAATAACACAAATCCTTTGTGCCATAAATTGGGGTTATAGGGGATCAACGTAAGCACTGTTCAAACTGTTTAAACATCATAATGACATGTTTAAAAACAATACTCTTGTAATTGCTGGGTCGGATTCTTGCTGTTTGAGTCACTGACAATCAGTGTTCCTACCCACTCATTAAGCACTACATGGGTTCAGGGTGAAGAGTAAAATGAAAGAGGCAACATTACAAGTCAGTGACTCATCTAAATTACTTTTAGGCGATTATTTTAGGGTTAAAAAGTTTCTTAGGTTTCGGGCGGATTGCTGTTCCGTCAGTGCCCAGTTTGGCATGTACGCCAGGAGAAACTGACATTAGGAATGGCTGTGGTTTACTTCGGGCGGGTGTACCAATGTGTGCATGGATTTCCATGACTGCTCAAATTTCAACCGACAGTCCAAAGAAGTCAAATTAGGTCAGATGGGATGGAAACTAAACATGCCTTGAGTTGATTCACTCGCTGATTAATGTTCAATTCACAGCGAAAATTCAGTTTTCCTTCTTGTAAATTGATTGGCTAAAAGGAAATCAACACATATTATTGACTTGGTTTCTCAATAGTCACTTATTATTGGCAATGGACAAGTACAAATGACTACATTTGTATGACACAGACGTTGTATGTCTACTATGCAGAGTCCAGTGGAGATCTGGGGAGTCATCTGCACCAACTAATGCATTTACTTTATCACATTTGCTACCTGCACAATTAATAACATGATTAATCAGTAAAAAACTATCAGGATTGCTCTCTTTCATTTTCCCCAACAGCTCCAGGTTATAACACAAGATTGGCCTGATAAAACAAAACCACCATGCACAATGTGGGTTAACATTGTCATCTACAATCCCACAAAATGGTCACATCAGCCTTTAAACATACAAATAAAAGTAAAAGCCCATTAATGCCATGTTGTTTAGTGTTGATTCCCATTGGAAAGAAAAGCACCAAGGCATTCCTAAAATCAGTGCTGTGTACTCAAGGTCAATTAACCGCCAATAATTGCCATTTTCCACAGCTGTAAGTTTAACACATCATTTCCTCACAGCGTGAACGCAGATTCAACAATGGGCTCATCGAGCAAACACGACACCCCGCCCCGCCCCCACCATCATTAAACACTATGGCACTTCTAAGGCCCTTAAGCTGGGGTTATGAGGGCAATTCAAAGTCCTGCACCAATTACTGAAAGCTCCCTGAAAGTGGACAGGTCAATGGCTACAGCAGCTCTGCTCCGAGTCAACACATGGTAAAAGGTCTGCAGTGAAATATCAAATTTCCCTTTTGGCTCTCTACTATTTGCGGTTTATGGAAAAGGGCAGCTCACCAGAGACACAGGGATATTGCATGGGTATTGAAAATGGGTTCTTATGGTCTAATAGAAGCAATGTGGTTGTGTGTACGTACTCGAAATTATTGTTTATCGTTCAAACAGCAACAACCAACATATTAGCATGTTAAAGCTCAGTACTGGGTCAATCCAAACCCGGAGGAGCTGTTTTCTAAAGAAAATCAATATTTTTCTTTTATTAAGGCCTGAAAAGGGGCTCTCATTATCGGCTGAGAGGGATTAAACCATCTGACATGTGAAGACATATAAACCACTCTAAATGAGGACAGTAGGAAGGAAGCTAAATTGGAAAATAATGAAACAGGGCCTCCAGGAGGATAATACTATAGTTGACATAACATGTATTTGAAGTGAACCCTTTGTTCATCAGAATTCGGATCAGCATATGTATATAAACTGTACCATTGTTGTATTTTTCAGCTGAGAAAGTGTAGTAAAAAAACAACACATTTGCTGGATGCACAAGCTGACAAGTTCAAACCTTGTCACCAAATAAATCTCCTTCACTTGAGAAAGAGGATGAAGATGTAATTTGGAGTAAATGTGGAGTAACTGCACACAGTGCCACGCAGCGCAGTTATTATTAATGCAACGCTTGTTCGGGTAAGTGGAGTAAAAGGATTCATAGTGATCTCCATGACACCTGGAAATACATGAGATACGAGTTTTAGTTCAACGAAAAAGAAATTAATTTCCTCTAAATGCCCCTTGAAAAATAACAATAAAAAAGTCTGACTAAATCTGAGAGAGATAAGCTACAAAGCTTGATTACCAGTTAAATCCACAGCCAATACTACTACTACTACTACTACTACTAATAATAATAATAATAATAATAATGATGTACAATAATAAGTACAGTTTTTAGAAATATCACCTGAAACTAACCTATACATCATGTATTGCTCACACACGATTCTGTACATTCATAAGCAAACAACTAAATCTTAGGGTTCAGAATGTCCAACTTCTCTTCACGTCATTCCTAATGTGGTCATTTCAAACCATTTTCCACAGTTATATAACAGCATCACATAAGGATGAACCCATATTGAGTTACACGCCAAACAAGCCACAAAATGCTCCCCTCAACACCAGTGGAAAAAAAAAAAGATTATAATAATAGGTTTGTTTTCCAAAGGAGGGAAAGCGGTGCACTTCAGTTTGCAGGGAATGACAAATATTTACATGCAGGGCCAAGAGAGGGTCAGGCAACAGCGGCTCTATTATCCCAGACAGGGATCCTGTGGAGATGAATCATGAAGCATCAGCTCTACTTATCTGCCCGTGGCCGTCACTGAACCGAGGGTCAGTGGCAGCAACATAGGCAGGAGATGGTTAACAGGAGATAATGCTTGTTTTTGTTTTGTTTTTTAAACGCGCTAAAGCAAGAATTATAAGTTTTCTTATTGTTTCGGAGTTCAAACTTAGCAATTTACTCATTCATGAATTGACATGACTCATTTTCTTTAAAGGGATTAGTTACAATATCTGTGATTAAGAGTTTTTTTTGTTTTTTTTTTAAATGAAAAACAAAGTGTTAATAGATGTACTAAAAATAGCTTTTGACAGGAAGGAAAATCTACAATATCATCATCCTTAATCGTAATAAATGTGCTTGATTTAGTAGAATTCCAAGGATTCAAATTAAATAGTGGTAGGGTTGATGTTAATAGGGTTAACATAATAATTACATACATACATAAATGTAATCTAAATTTAGCAAGACATGTCTGCAGAAATGACATAACCTTTAATGGGAAGAGCCGCATGCAGACATCTGACTTTAGTGATCAGCATCAGAAACAGCTGAATCCCTTACAACCGTATAGGAAATGAGGATGTTTGTGTTGAGTTACTGTCACAGTGCAACACATCGACACTTCCTGTAACACAGCAGGTGGAAATGATAACTTGGGCTTTTAGATGATTCATTTTTTTCTTTACTTGTGCATCAAGTTGTTCTGCAGGATGAGTCACTGAGAGGCTGCCAGAGCGATGTGCGTGTGTGCGCGTGCGTGTGCTGCGTGTGTGTGCGTGTGTGAAGAGTTCAGGTCAGTTAAATCAAGGTTAACTGCTGTGGGATTAGGGGGGGAAGTAAATGCATTTATTATTATTTGTTGAGTAAATATTATATTTACAAACTGCTTTTTACAATTTGAGGTTGGACTGGATTATTTCACCCCCTCCTTCTGCATTTACTGCAGAAATAGCTCAACCAGCCATTTGTGCCACTTAGCACCGACTTTTTGGGGTTTATTGAATCAATAAAATGAATGAACTGAATCCAGATTCTGATCACTAACTAAATGTAGGGCCATAGTGTACATCCCCAGACACTTTCAACAATATCTGTCATTTATGTTTTGAGTTACGATGCAAGCAGACAGACAGAAATTGAGCTAAAAACAAGTAAAACAAATTATAGGCCATAAAAACCCTATTAACCATTACCTGTGAATTTGTTTGTGTGGTGCAACCTCTCTGACATTATGAAAAGCTGGATCCCGATTCAGAATATGAGGCTCATTGTGAAGTTTGAGAACAGATCTCTGAACTTGATATCATTTGTCACTCATATGAAATTATACAATCCCAGTAAGTTTTCGAAAACTTTTGTTCTGTCGCATCTGTTGAATCATCTGCTGACAGCAGTTCCGTGCTGAGGGAAACCCTCGCCGCGCAAAGAGGAAGAAAGCAGAAAAGCAGCATTTGATTTTATTGCACATGGGAACCTCTTACAAAATGTGTCATCACAGGGTGTGAGTCACTCCGTTTGATGCTAAAAACAGCAACTGTGCGTGTGCGGCAAACACACTGTGATCATGAATGTGTTCGCGTACACTGTCTGTGGATCGTTCACTAATCACATCATGGAAGTAACTCAATTAAATTACAATAAAAGTGGACTGTGAACCACAGTGACGGTCACATCTTTGCCCAGCACACTGTATCAGCAAGCGGGGAAGTAGTTGTTAGTGAGCAGCAAGCACACGTTACTGCACCTGTTGTCACTCAAGTATAGCAGTTACTGGACAGCAGGAACTCATTTGTTCTTCAAGGGTGGCTGCTTATTACTGGTTCATAACACTGGAGGCTTCATGTCAGTCGGGTACTTAATACGGCACTTCACACATTAGAATAATGTTTCTCTCATGCCACCATGATGTCAACCCCTTAAATTAAAGTGTAGAAACCCTGTGTGCCTAAGACTGGTTCAAGTTTAAATACAATTTAATTATTCTCTATGTACAGTTTTGCATTTTATGACCCAAAACATAACAAATAGCAGGAAGTTTTACATTTAACCCTTCTGTGACAGGATTCGGCATGCGTACTTCTCATTACCGTCACTCCTAGACCGTTTGGGATATCTAGAAAATTCAAAAACTATGGATTGGCGATCTGTCCAGGATGTACCCTGCCGTCCACCCTATGTCAGCTGAGATTGCCACAGCTCCCCACACGACCCTCATGTGGAGGATGAAGCAGTAGCAGACGGATGGATACCAGAAAGCAGAGAAATAGAGCCTCGAGGCCTGATACTTGTCATTACGGTAGCCCCCGGAACTTCCACGGAACGACTAGATTCACCAGCACATCACACATTTATGACGTCAGCTTATTCCTACACGGTTGAATAACTGCCAGATATCAAAAGTGAAACTTATCTTGGAAAATGGATGAGAAAGGGGCAGAAGCACTCACTTATTGAATATTTTTGGACAATACTACAGCCATAAAATCTATATAAATCCAGGTAGCCTAATTATTTTGATGGTCATAAGAGGCTTAAAAACCAGGATGATAGAATGTGAGCAAAGTGGATATAGAAAATCTTTTCACTTGAACTTGTCTCTTGGTCTGTTGGCGACAGGAACATAGTTTTCACAGAAAACTGACAACTAGATTTCAAGTCTGTTCGCTTGGTTCATTCCATTAAAAAAAATGGATTTGTGTCGTATTATTATGGCACAACACGAGAATTGTGTAAAAGTGCCCTGTCCTCACATTCATCCCGCTACTGCTGTGTCTTCATGAATAATACTTACTGGACCACTGTATTCTAATGTTGGCTATAATTGTGTTACTTCAAGAGCTCAATATCTTCTCAAGTGGTATTTGTTATAAAAGAGATCCACTGCACTAGTTTACTCGCCATAAACTGAATTAAAGGCCAACAATGTATGTGGTTTGACTCTATAGTAAAACTACGCGTATAAAATGATTTGCACAACTATTACTGTCAGACACTGATGTAACATAATGAAGAAATGGAAATATTTCTCAAATACAACAGCAAAACCACAGTGCACTTGGGCAGAGCCAATGGAAATGTGGGTAGAGCGAGCTGTGAGATTTGAAGACCAGACCATTGTGGCTTTGGCTTTAACTGACAAAGGAAACAAGGACACTCTTGTCCCGAAAGGAATTAAACATGCAGTCACACATACAAAAAGACCAAATAGGATATTAGTACATTCTTCTCCTGCTCAAGAACCAGAATATTGCTGCGCAGAACTCAGCTCAGAGTCTTAGATCCTCTAAAAACTAATATAATACTGGTTATCTAAATTCAGAGGTCTCATAAGTAAAATAATATGGCTTAGGGTACTTTTAAATGTTTAAAAGTCAGCCTTCATATTTGGGGAGCAGAAGCCTGTATTTTCCCGGCATAAATTGAGTGTGCACTCTTCCTGCAGTAGCATGTAAGGGGATATTGCGGCAACAGACGGGAACAGTTTAATCCTGGCAGCAGGGGCAGACATCTGATTTCCAGATGTTTCAGGCAGCCTCTCATGTGAAGCCAAGACCAGATTCACCTAAAACAGTACACACCACTCTCTAGTTCTCTGTCTCTAACTTGTCTATGCTTTTTGTTCTCTTTTTGTCTGATATGCACTCCTGTCATAGCACAAGCCTGGTTACGTGCACAACAGACATTGAAATACTGATACCTCAGGAATATGTGCAAGACATCATACTCTCTTTATCTTAAACTGCATTTCCAGCTGACTCTCACTTTCTTTGCCCTGCATCAGCGTGTTCACGCTTGTATAACTTTTCCATCAATGCTACAATGGTTAAATAGCAAATCGCTGCAACATGAAAAATAAACTTAAATCAAAGAATGACGCCACACAAAGCTGGAGGACCATGTGAGGGTTATGATTGCCCAGCTGTTTTCTGACTAACCCAAAGCCTAGATCGTCCAGACAATCCTTTCAGCAGCTGATTAATGGACATGTGCATGTATGCGTGTGTGTGTGTATGAGAGACAGACAAAGAAAGCAAACACACACTGTTTGCTTTCTTTGCTTGGCCATCTATGCCGTGATAGCTCTACTGATTTGATATCTGAGGGCATTCACTCTGCATGCTCTGCAACACTGTGTAAGTACTGTAAGCACAAAACTGTCAGAAGACATAGACAATCACAGCCACTGCAGCTGATGAAGAGGCTTTCCCACACCTGGCACGTTGGAAACAAGTATACAAATCTTCAGTTTTTGACTTGTGTGTCTGATATTTAGGACCATGAAGGTCTGAAAATGCAACGACACTTCACGATGACTTTTCTTTCTTGGTAAAAACAAGAGATGAAATCAATAAAGGCCTGTCCTCTGGCATGTCATATTCAGTGGTTCTGTTCAGGATTAGCCAGTGTCTGGTTTAGGTCAGCTGGCAGGTTTTTGCTCCCTCTGTTCTCAAACACACCCTCCTCTTTTTATATTAACCAAAGTCATGAAATCAATGTGTGTATGATGAAACCAGAGAATCAAATCTCAACTTTAAACAAAGACTATGACACTATAGTCCATGAGTATTAAGCAGCTATAATAGCAAGGTACTTCCCCAACACAGGTGTGTAATCTGTCCAGATTATATCTAAACATTTGAGGACAGTCCTGCTGTTGCACTCACGGGATTTCCTTGATTAGTGTTCATTGCCCGTGTTAATGTGTTTATATGAGTGTGTGACTGCGTGTCTGTCTGTATCTTCTGACTCATAACCTCCTGCTTTTTCCACACAGCTTTCTAATCTGTTGCCAAATAACTTTGTGCTTCATCACCACACACCTCTTCACCAACCGTGGACAATGAGTGGTGACACAACTAGAGCCCGTTACCGTCGTAAACCTCAATCTGTGCTCCTGTGAGAGCGGCCATGAAGTCAGTGTCTCTCACACCACCTCCATCATTACACTGCATTACCGAATCAAAAACGGAGGGCTATTTCTCTCCGTCGCGGTCATATACGCAGGGCTGCAAACCACAAGGAATGAGAGGGATAATACCTCATTTTACTGAAGTGAATGTACGTCATGAGCGTCAGTCTGTACGTCAGTCAAAATAAATGGAAGTGTTCTACGAAGAATAGCCGCGCAAACCTGTGTGTGTGTGTGTGCTCCAGGTATTTCTAATGCTGTGGGGATCTAAATCTGTTCATACAGTCACAGTCACATTATGAGGACGGTTAGGATGAGGTTAGAGTGAGGTTAAGGTTAGGATTAGGATTAGGCCAGTTGTAGTTATGATTAAGGTTAGAGTAAGTCTCCAGGAAGACAAAGTAATGTCCTGTAAACGTATTGAAAACAGACTCCGCCCTCTTTCTCTCTCCCTCTCTCTCTGTGTAGTCACACTATTGCCAGCACTTGCCTCATTGGAGATGAAGAGAGTGAGCTGCTCTGTCTGGAGCTGCTCAGAGGAGTTGCCATTCTGTCGGAGGCCATCTTACTTCAGCACAGCACCTGAAATAAAACACATAACATACACATGAATCAATCCATGTCACATGAATACGACCGCCTTTCTTTCTTTTTTTTGCTTTAGTTAAATGTGGAAAAATTATCAAATGTGGGGAAATGTTAACCCAAATAACCTGCATCCTTACACAGCAGCATCATTCACTATATGCTCCTTCACATGCTCCTGGCTGTGTTGCTTGCTGCCACAGTGTTATGCACTACAACAAATTTGTATTGATCCTCTGCCTCCAACCTTTCTATTCTTGTCTTTTTTTTCCCTACAAGTAATTCAATTATCAATAAAGCTCCCTGTTTTAAATAGCTGCAAGCCGCTGGTGTGCCAGTGGAATAATATTTCTTATCTTCTAATTTATTGGATGGCTGCCAGCCAGAGAGTCCCCTCCCTGCTTTGAGCCTGAGAAACAGGGCCTGACGCTCTTAAGTGCCCACAACTTTATTCCACTGTTTTATTGATGTATCCCATTTAGATTAGTCCATTTTCAATTGGGACAAGCCATGGATGCCCTCGTGCCTGAGCCACACTCTAATCCTTTTAGTTAATGATATCCTGTAGTGCTGCGGTTACAAATTTCATGTTTACTGTGGAGTATAATTAGCAGGTAGTTACAAAGTGAGATAATCTCTCTCACACCAACACAGATGCACACACCCTGTAAGTGTCATGGAGCAGGTTTCCGATGTGGTGTCCTGCTTTTTTACGAAGTGCTTCCAGCATGTTAAAGGATCGATAGATATAAACCGGAGGACTTGTAATAAAGCAAGTGGGACTAGAGGTGTGTGGGCTGCACACGAGATGATTCTCGTAACAGTCCCACGTCTGCCTCATGCTTTTTCTATCGTGCTGCGTGCAAGCTGAAATGCCACAATGACTGAACAACTGATCCATTTTTGTGGAGAGTGGAGATGGAAAGGATCAGACAGCGGCACATCAGAGGAATCACAGATTTGGTTTTACTGTTCGCTTCAACTGCTCCGAAACTCCATTGGTTACATAATTATGAGCAACAGGGGAACTATTTATTGATGGATGGATGTGGGTTTTTTTCCTTTGGGGCGGGGGAGGGGGGTTAGGGTGGTGAGTGAGTTAGTGACTTCGACAAGGAGATACCCAGATGGAGGCGAAGAAAAAGAAGAGGGAGAGAGTAAGAAGATGTAGCTGCAGAGAAGGAGAGAAAGGAAGATGGGAGGTCTTTTAACTGCAGTCTTGGCATGGCTCCTCTATGGCCATTTCCAGAGAGAGCATCACAGTGCATCAGAAATGATATCAGTACTGTGCCAGCACAACAGAGCTCTGGATGTCTGACAGTACAGGCAAAGCCGAGACAGCCCCAGCAGATCCCATTTACATGTGCCTACAGTGCTCTTCTGTGGATTACCATACAAATAGAGATGAGTTGTCCAATCAAGTAATTTGGTCCTGAGCACTTAAAATGTGCTGCTAAGTGCTGCGTTAAGGACCATTTCACTGCAAGTGATCTCTGTCAGTCTGGTGTGAGTGGCCACCAACTGCAGGGGGGAAGACAGTGAAAGGTGCCCTGCGATCCTGAGCTATTGTTTCTTCCAGAGCATCCTGGGTAAACTCTTTGTGGTGCAGATGTTGTGGCGTAAAAGCACATGAGATGCAACAATTAGGAGCTAAAGCTGTGCCTTCTAAAGACCATATTTTCATGAAGCTGCAGGCACAGAAGTTAAAACATCTCCATCTGTATTAAAGTTGCAAATGCTGCAGAAATAGGAGTTTCTTAAGCAGATGGTCAGCTTTGATCAGAACCTAACCCATATTCTTGCTGTGCTGGACATTTCTTTTCATGTCTGGGCTGAAACCTGAGTGGCCCGGTGGGTTTCCCAGTCCGGTCGCTGTGGAAAGTGTGTTGGTTGTAGGTAAGCCAAACAATGGACACCTCTGTTTCAGCCTCATGTCACATGCCGGGTAAAATAACAACCACTCAGTGACTTGTGTGTGTAAGGGAAATCACTGGGGTGTGCATTCCAGATTTACTGCAGCACTTGTATTTATTCTTTACATGTGTGCAGTGGGAGACTTAAATGTTGGCGTGTCTTTGTCAGCATGTTTCTGTCACTTTCAGTTTTCTAGTTACAGTTTGTTTTATGCCTGTACTTAGTTAGAGTCACGAGAAACTTTGCATTGGACACAAGCGTTATCTGGACTCTTTCTCATCTGAGAAAGGCTGTACCGCTCAAAAGCTAAACTGGAGCAAATAACAAAATGTCCAATGTAATAAACCAGTGTCTACAGATACAATAAGATAGAAAAAACACAAGCTCATTTGTGATATTAGAAGTTATACAACATCCAGGAACAACAGTATGACTCTTTGGACAGGAAATGGTAGTTGAGACTGTGATATCATCATTTCATTTTACTTTTCAGAGCATTGCTTTATTCATTTGGTGGAAGAAATGCAGCTGGCAAAACCTTTCCAGCTCAGCAGAGCAGCCACATAATGTGATTGATGGAAAAGTCTGAGGACTCAGTGTGGTTGTTTAATTACAGAGCTCGAAGAATGGGGATTAAAAATAATGCACACTGAGATTGTAATATGCCCATCAAACTTTGATCTTTGGGTGACATAGTGTTCATGTCTGGTCGATTGATATAGCAGCAGTGGAATATTCGGTTCAACGTGGTTCACATGTAGCTATAGCTGTAGCTGTAGCTATATACATCATTTCCAAGGGTAAAAAGGGGGATTATGTCTAACATATGTTGTTCAAGTTTTGTTATAATCAATAACATTTCTAACCCCAGTTGCAGATAGAAGAACTGTCTTTATCTTAAAATATTATCTGTAAACAACACGGGTTTGTTGTTATTTGTAGACGGGAAGATCTTATTATTTTGATTCCTCGACACCAACTACATCATATCTTTAAAATAAATGTCCACCAATACTGTGCCCGTAAATTGTGTGAGGTTGGTCCTAGAGAGGTTGGTCCCACTGTGTGCGATTTAGTGAAACATACGTGGGTGTTGCAGATTGCAACTAGCTGTAGACCATTTTTAGACATGAATTCTGGAAAATGTCTGGAGGAAATTGAGTTTGGACATTATGCAGAGTTTGTGGCGATTGTCTGGGTCAGACACATTCACAACAGCCGGGGAAAGTGCACCCATTGCCTGGATGAAGCCTGGTTAGAAGTTCAGTTTTCTGAGCTATTATAGAAACATGATGGCACAATATGTCTATGGAAGAGCTCCCTGAGGTAATGAAAACGTGAATTAAAAAATGAATTAGTTATTCATAATTTGAGATGATTATCAAAACATCAATCAAAACATAATTGTCATATTGTGTGCCTCTCAGTCATACACACTGAAAAAGAAATGCCCCCCACTTTTAGTTCCTCTATACTTCTTACTGATGTAACTTAACACTCACAGATACAATGAGCACATGTGCAAGCAGGGTGACGTTCTACCACATTGTCCACTCACTCTAACTGCACAGTCACTGGTTAAAACACAGTTCCAGAGCTTTTTATAAGACTCTGCGGTGAAGCAAAATGCTTTTTGCACATTCTGGATAAAAACCACCAAATGAATACAAAAACTGGTCTGCAGAAAACAAAGTACCACACCACTGTGGCTTGGCTTTGTTCTTGTGCCAAAAGCAATACATTTCTGTTTGTCAAAAACACAAAGAAATCTAACTGTGAGGAGAAACGGGCCAAGCCACTCACCATTTTGACAGGCCATACCCAGGATGCATCAGTGTGATGGAGCTCAGGATTGAGTCAAGCTATGTAGTCCAAGTTTAATATCCTTGTTGTTTCAGGAGTGATTCTTTATGGTTTGGCTTCATTTCAAAACTGCTGATTAAGGACTAAATGTTTTTCCTCCTGCTGCTGTCCAAACTCACGCAGACTAAAACGTTTTCTCTGGCCTTTAAATACAGTCCACACGCTCTGCTCCGACAACTCGATGGTGCCGTACTCCTCATGTTTTGTCAATGAGCTGGAAACTGGGTTCACAGGAGGAGCCAGTCTCACCACAGAACTGTTATGTGGAGGGAAAGGCAGAGCTGGATGGGTACTGCATGGGTGGCTGGGTGGGAACAAGTTGGAAGCAGGCTGTCCTGAACCCTGGACCCAACATTCCCATCCCACACACAGTGGGTTGGATTAATGTGGGCCCTTGTACTTGGACAGAGAGGCCGACACAGGCCGGTAGATCATGCCCTCTGTGAAGTGATACCGCTTGACTGTTCGGTGAGTCAGGTTAGGTTTCCATTACAACTGTTCCTGGTCTCTCTCTCTTCTAACCACACCTCTTTTCCCCACTCTCCCTCCCATTTTTCCCCAAACTTTCACCCCACCTCTTTTTTTCTCCCCAATTTTTCTCCTTTCACCTCAGCTGGCTAAGGCAGATGGCTGCACATCTCTGAGTCTGGTTCTGGTTTTCCCTCCACTGATGCCAAGTACTTGTGCATTGTGTGTGCATTGTTGGGTTTCTCTCTAATATTGTAAGGTTTTGGCCCTACTATGTAAATTGCTATGATTTGGCCTTAAACAAATAAAATTGACTGTGATTTGATAAATAAAAATATATTCTATGGTTATTAAAAACACACACACATCCTTAAACTTAACACAGGGGATATTTTACATCCCCTGTGTATGTTTAAATATTTGGCTTTTTTCACATGCTTCATAAATTACTGAATTGTGCATCAATGTGTTTCTTCTGCACTGGGCCAGATATTTAAGGACATGCTTTTCTTACCAACCACAACAGCCCATTATCTCAGTGTGTCTAAATGTAGAGCATTCCAAAGATAACATTGGCATGGCCAATTTATTTTAAGTTTGCAATTTGTTTTGCCAGATAGTCGGTGCTAAAATATTTGTGTAAGGTTTGTTGTAAACACAGTGAAACAAATTGCTTTTTCTTGGTTTCTTTGGTTTCTTTTATTTGTTGGACAGTAACGTTGATGACGTCCAACAGTAACGTCATTTTTTTTTCAAAAGATACAGAACTGAAGAAGGCTCATGGATGAGAGGTGAAACATCTTTCAAGTCCAGTTGCTGATTAAATGTTTTTGCATAACCATCTCCTTCCATCTCTCTACAGATGATTTACAGATATATATTCCCTTACTGTCTAACAGCTGCTAGACTGTCTCAAGGACATATGGAAATGGTTGGAGTTAAATTTTGTAACACTTACCAAAAAGAGAACTAATTATATTTTTTGGATAACCCAACCTTTTAGATGGTTATCACAGTGCCATTGGCAGGTTAAGCTCAGTCTGTCACACATCTGCAAGGAAGGAACAAACTTTATATTTACAATATTTTACCCATATACACACATAGCCATCAAACTAAGACACAAATCTGAAATTTAAAGAGAAGATGCATCACCTTTTAGCATTCCCTCTGCCTACACACCGGTCTTCCGGTCTGTCAAAATAATACATTTCCCTTCACTGATGTCTGACAATGAAGTCAAACAAAACCACCAGTGAAAACACTGACACCTCCTGCAGTTAACTCCACATTCCACAATCAACTGTGCATACGAAGACTCAGAAGATAAACCAGAATATTTCGTCTCCAGCTGTAAAGGTGGGATCAGTGTGCATCATAAACCTGGCTGTTGTAATTCTGTTTGAAACACTGGAACATGGATGTGCCTTTGAAGACACACATAACTTTATTCATACTGCTGTGTGGCTAATGATAGAGAAACAGTGTCAGTGTGTTGACGTGCCTCAGGGTGATGGTGACAGGGGCTTAAAGAGCATCACAAGTTTGAGAATGACACACTGCGATGTCAAGAATAAATATGTAGGCGAATGGAGAGGAAGCACTGTTGCTTTTTCAGCATGTTTTTACTACCAACAGTGGTTGGACCATGTTGGAAAAATATAGATAGAGTTGAAAAACCAACACATGATGGTACAAACACACTTTTTCATTAACCCATGTTCAAAATAGATGGTTTTTCACAATAAAAAAATCCTTCGGCACAAGTAGTTCATGGTGCAGTTAGTTACCTACTACACTTTGCAACAATGCAAGAAGCCCCACTTTTTTATTTTTGAATATTTCATATGATGCCATGCTGAGTGTTGTCCTTGTGGCTTTGGCATCTAAGATGCTGACATCCTTAGAGGCTGTAGCCTTCTACTCAAAAGTGAAATAAGACAGGCTGCTACCTCAACTTTCTTATCCCACAGAAAATCTGGTTTGCAAACAGCATCAAAATATATAGATCACAAGATTGCACATGACAGCTAACTTCAACTACAACAATTAGAGGCTTCTATAGACTGCAGTTGTGTGGAGCTTTTATCCTAAGTGCTTTATAATTTACCTCTTATTTGCAGCAGCCCTACTATGAACTGCACTAGCTCAAACATCGGGACTAGTTTAGTGTCCTGCTCAAGGACACTTTTCAGATATAATCCCATATATATGGCTACATGGAAAGTACAGATAATATTCCTGGTTTCACTACATAAAGAAGTTACAGCATTATTGGCGTAGCTCTGACAAGAGGGTTGACGGGATGGAGTGGGATGAATCAGTTCCATTATATCAAAGTAGGCTGGTATTGCTAGCTTTCACGGACTCAAGCTATAAGATTTCACCAAGAAAACATAATGGGAAAGAGAGGTGACATAAAGTTTTGATGACTGAAATTGTTCAACTTCTGAGAGTTGTGAGAGATTAAAAAAGTGTTGGCATAGGGACTGCAAAAGTATAAACGAGGATGGACTTGCTTGACATGTGGAATTTTCCCCCAACAGGACACCTGACAACTGAACCATAGTTTTGTTAAGTTAGAATTCTGTCATTTATAAATTTAGAGCAGGAACAGGGAAATCTTGGTCTGAAAGTCCTTGAACGTAACCCTACAGCTGTAACACACAGCCCTGCCCCTCTTTAGCTGCTTACCTGCAAGCCCACTTCTGGCTTCTGTCTGAAATAATGTAATCCTGACAATCATTGCACTACAGGCCACTGCTGCTTTACTGGTATTCTTCACCCACTTCATTGTTTTCTCTTTCTCTTCTCTCTGTACAACCCAGTAACAACAGAAACTGTGCATCATTGTCCAAGACTCATGGTGCACACCAAATGCAACGTACATTTTTCATTCAATGAGATTGCCAACAAAGTCAATGCAAAGACGTGTGCAGACACAAACTTTGCTTCAGTTGAGCCGAGATGATGCAAATAACATGAATACTATTATGCGGATTTAGCATCTTCATATGATTCATTAGCTCGATTTGCTCAAGTAAAATATTTAAATCCCTGCAGAGCAATGGGAGTTCTGAAAATACATGTGTCTCTTTATTCATGCTGTTGGTCAACACTGTCATTAGTTGGTTGTTAGCTCTAGTGCTGATTTCAATGATTTCACTCTTCCACATTTATGTTCTTTTGAGGGTATTTTATGAAAAAAAAAATTCCATTGCATCCACTAATGTATCTTAATATGACACGTCTTTAATTTCAAATTTGATCTCTGATGTGTTTCTTTATTGTGAATTTTATATTAGTTGAGCTAGTCTTCAACACAGTTGGACAGAGGGACAAACAGAAAACACACACTTCTCTACAAATAAAGTCCATTTCGGTTTTATCTTGCTTGTCTTAATTACCCTCGAGCGTTTGTGTGCAACAGTTTAAGATGTAAAACCTTCAAGTCCTTCCCCAAGGCACTTGATGAAATGTTTAATCTATTTAGGTCTGGATGCATTCTTTCCTTTGGCATAATGATATGGAGACTAAATGCCCAGCCCCCACGGGTTTTCTAGGCAACCAAACTAGCTTATGGATATGAGATCAGATGGAGTCAAGTTGTACTCCAAAATGCACAGAGACCTGTACCCCAAGCATAGATCAGCCACCCTGTTAAATGTCACACTAATAAAAGTGGACATTTTACTCCAAAACAGAGCAATTACACTTCAAGGCAGGAGTAATCACACCAGCTTCTGCTATATTCTCATTTTTCACCATTGGAGCCTGGGACACATTTTCCTCAAAACAGAGATTAATTTAGCTCCATAAATAACTATTCTGCTTTAACACAAGCCTGCTAAATGCACTGCTGCCTTGGTAAATTGTGGTCAACACACACACAATTCTCATTCAAAAAAAAAAAAAAAACAGCACCATACCTCCTCAGAGCTCAAATAGCCCCCAGTGTCTCGCCAAGAGAAATATCCAAATGCATCTTAAGCTTCCCAGCTCTGCAACAGTTAGCTGAATAAATAACTGGGAAATTAGCTGAGGAAGAGTCCAAAGTTGACTAAAGGTTTTGGAATGGCGTACAGGTTTCAGCAGCAGCTTTAACAGCTCATAGGGACTGGAAGTGGATCCTCCACAGTCTGAGTCAGTGAAGGGGATCGTGTGGGTATCTGACACCGGAGCAGTGGCAGCCAGCAAAACATCAAGAGCTGCTTAATAATGAATGAGTAAGGCCTGCAGAAAGGCACAAACACACACCACATGGCTAATAGGGAGTCGGACTGACATAATTGCATACAGGCTTACAGCATGGTCAGGTAAAAGTAGGATATATGACTATAATCAGTTGGAGCACCTTGACACATGTTGCCAACAACGTACTCTGTCATCACCCTGTAACTCACAAGTGTTGAGTTCTAGTTTATATAAGAAAAAGCTCTGATGTATTTTGTGTCACTAACTTTTATTGCGGTGACAAACAACAGTGGAAACTCAAACGTTAGAACCCATTGTGGTGTCGAAAATAAAAGGTCTGGTGGGTGTTGTCATGTATGACGTAAATCCAACCACACTGACCACACAAACAGAATTTGGTGGGGCACAATAAGCAAGATTCGTGAGAGGAGAACCAGAGATGAGCAGCTGCCAGCTCCAACTAACAAAAGCAGAAACCATTTTCCCCAAAGAAACATCGACTGAGTCACCTTGGACCCAAGAAAATAACAGCGTACTTTGTTTGAAAACCCATGGTTTTACAGACTGGCTCTTTGTCAAAACCTAGATATAGATCATGCAGAACGCCAAACCAAAATCAGCCTGAATGCATCACCAAACAGAACAACAATATAATGGTAAAAGTCTCTGTGGAAGGATCTGTGCAATGTTTCCGCTTTCAGTCATCTTACACGACACAGACAAAGTGGTGTTCATCCACTGAAGGAGTGTGCACAAGTCTCCTGATCTAAGACACCATGTGCTGATTTTGAGGAACCTGGATATATTAAGTAGAACACTTGAAACCAGTAAAAACCTCCAAGATTGTTTGCATTGTCTGATTGTGTAGGAATGAATGCAACATGCAGCCACACACATATGATTCAAAAACTAAACAGAAATGAATTATTTCACTGTTTCTCATGTACCATTTTTTTTCCTCTTAAATGACGTGATGCATCACACTTTTTACAAGATACTATATTCAGATGTCAGATGTCTGCGAATTTGCTGCTTAGTCAGCACTGTTTAGAACACTGTGTTCAAACTTTAAAAGTTAAAGGCGAATTCTCCTGAAATTGCTATTGTCAGCCTCCAGGTTGAGCTTCGGGCCAAATCCTTTGAAGCAGAATGCCGACAGCAGCAGGAGCCCTCAACCTCAGCATCATTGCCTGATCTTCTGTCAGTCATGTGGAGAATGACCTCATTGGCATTTATCTATGATGCTGCTCCTTTAGTTAGAAGGAGTGCCCTGGCAAAGGCATGTTACCAGTTACAGCCCATCTCTACATGCCTGCAAGACCTTAAGAGTTAAGCACAATCCATAGAGATAATTTATAGCCAGCCTCTATCCATCTCCACCCGCGGACACCTGCGATGTAAATTCAAGACATCACATCCATCGCCTCGATCATAAATAAGGCTTGAATGGATTCTTGATTTGGGTGCCATGTTTGGCCCTGTGACTGACCTGATATTAGGGGCCACCCTCAAAATGGAAAGCAGGGAGGGAAGTGTGTGTGTGTGGGGGGGTGTAATAGCAGCAATTCCTTGCAAGTTAATTCTACAGCTGTTTGACATTAGGAGGTGGGCGTAAATGAGGTGGGCTGGGTCCGTGTGTGTGTGGGTTTGGGAGTGTGTAAGAGAAAAAGAATCAGGGGTGGAGGATAGGTCCACTGCCCAGATCTAAGCTGAAGAACACAGGCAGCACTTCAGGGCAGAGTGGAATTTTTCAAGGCGTTGTCCTTTGACTGTTATTCATCTGCTGAACTAAGGCACAGGGTAAATGGGATACACATGGAGTTTGTGTGATAAGTTAATGTCTCCTACAGAGAAAAAAAAAGCCATTTCAATACTATTTTTTCCCATTCCAGACACAAAAAAGTAAACAGTCCACAAAGTCTTATTTGAGATGCAAAGAACATTTAATCAATTTAATGAGGAAATAGTACGCAAACACGCTGAATATTGTGTGCATGTGTGTTGTGTGACCAAACAGTTGGTCCACCCCAGCAATTAACTGCAGACTGGCTGATAATGGAGATATTCTGGCTTGTTTGCAACCACAAGCAGGCTGAGAGGGTGTAGACAAACTTACAACACTCACAGTCGTGGTTTTTATAAAGGAGTCGGGCCAGTTTGACTGATCAGTGAAGACAGTGTTGCATCATAAGCCTGACAGTGTCATATCAATACATAAATGCAGAATCTGAAGAGATTTCAGCCTGCAAATGGCAACAGTGAAATAATCTGTGTCTTAAAAAGGGATGAAATGGCATATATAGCATGCTGGATCTTGTCTGACGCACACCTGCTGTGTGTGACAGACAGGGTCATATATTTTGGGGGTTTTATATGGTGCTTAAAGCAGTTTGTGCTCCAAGAAAGTTAATGAACTGATGAAAAAAAGATGATTCTAGTCACACAGCATGAGGACAATTGACAGCAAACATGTATAAAATGCTTAAAATGTGTCTCACTTTGGTGATCAAATCTGCGTCATTGCAAGTGTCTTACATGTAACATGTAACATCAAAAAGCATGGGTCAAAAGTCAATGATCACCTGATACTCAGCCACTGCAAACACCCTCCCCCCCTTAATGCACATGCATCATTTGTACACATTTTGTCCACTAAACACAAGCACAAAAGAATATAGATGAAGACTCACATACAGAAAATAAAGCCCGGCCTGGGGTTTTACTGACACAGCCACACAAACTCCAAAATGTATTCAAGGTGGTGAATCACACAGTTACATTTTCACTGCAGGGTAATAACAAGAAAGGCGATAAATCTGCCACCACACAGGCAAGGGAAACTACAGAACATTATGAACAAGCTGTGGCACATTAGCTTCCTCTCTTTCTGTCCAGACACACACGTAAATAAACAAAAAAAAGTGTAAAAAGCATCACGATAACATCATCTAAAGGCGCACGATCCTGCAGTGATACAGTACATGTCCTGTGCTGTGGTTCACGGAAACATTTCTCTCTCTACACTCTCCTGTCTTTGGGCACTGGTGTGATAAGGCAGTGATGGGTTGTATTACTGCACTTGGGTTCTCCCTTGAGGGAATCCCCTGATGTGTGTGCGTGTGTGTGTGTGCGCACATGCATGCGTGTTTGTCCCCACAGAAACGGAAGAATGCCACCATTGAGCACCCTGCCATTGCGCCAGCAATCCTCTCGCCCGCACGCCCTCCCCTTCACATCCTCCTGCACTCTGACGTACAGTTGGAGCAGATTCGGTGACACGATGATAAAAGCCTTCCTCTGTTTCTCTCTTTCTCTTCTTTCCTTTTTTCTCCAGTGTCACCAGAGCGCTGAGTGCTGGTGCTTTGGCCGTACACATAGAGAGCTCATTCAAACTGACACAATCACTTTTCACTTCTGGTTTGTGATAAGACAGAGTTCAGTGTCTTGGTTCATTATGTCCACCATACAGGCAGCAGCTTTGTACAGAAAGCCTACAGATGCTACACCACTGTATACATGACAACAACTGTGAGAGCCAGCAGCCACTGAAACACTTCTTCCATTCTTAAAGGACATAACTTCCTCTGACATGAATCTGACAACGCTGACAGGCCTGCAGAGGTTTAACAGTTCAAGCCAAGCGACAGCAGACATTTAACCTGTCAAAGCATTTCTTTAGAGCTGTATAATTAGTTTTAAACAGAGACCAAAAACAAGCTCAAGAACAAAGAGAAATTATTTGATTTATAGAATTAAAATTGGGTAGCAGAAAGCAGTGATACTATAATTTGCTCCTCAAATTAGCCAAGGCCTTCATGTTGCCCGGCACAAACTGAAACAATAAAATGCTTGCATACAGCTCCTTTACATTATAGGGTGTAACAACAACTATGAAATCAATAGATGTATAATTTCAATCAGTGGTAAAGTCATAGTTTTAGGCATGAATGTGTGTCCAACAAATCATGGATGTTGATGATGTGAAGAGGGGGAGTGGTCAGACATTAGTGCAAAGATGTACTATGAATATCAGCTGGTGATCAGAAACTGGAGAATCATGTAAAAATATATAGAGAAATAACCCAAACAGTATAAAAATAAAGGTTTTGCATTTTTTAATATAAAAAAACATGTCACTTGTGTTTATCCATGTTGGATGAGATTTTAGCTTTAGCTGTCCACAATGAATGGGAGTCAGTTCTGACACCTTTGTGGCGTGTGTGTGTGTCCATGTGTGTGTGTGTGAGTCACCCGACACAACTTTGGGACGCACTTGATTACCCACATGTCCAATTCTATTAAAAGGGCACCCACCGTCATAATCTCTAATCACTTCCATGTCTGGCTGAATAACAGAGTCGGTTAATCTGGATTTACACGTCACCGCGGTGAGGTCACAGTGGAGGTGGCTGATAGCCTGGCTGTCCAGAGCGAGCGGGACACAGACAGGTAAAACACAAATAAGAAGACAAATAACAGGAATGAGTTATACAGATATTTATGTTTCAGGATCATTGACAAAAGGCCAAAAAAAAGGTCTCAGTTTTAAAGATGAATGACACAAATTCACCCTATATAACTGAGGTGAGTTATATCAGAGAACATAAATCATCTAATAGCAGTTGTGCTGATAACCCTGTGATGGACTGGTGATCTGTCCAGGGTGAACCCCGCCTTTCGCCCTATGTCAGCTGGGATTGGCACCACCACCCCCTGTGACTCTCATGTGGAGGACAAAGCATTAGAAGATAAATGAATGAATGAATGAATGAATGAAACACAAATATGAAAGACAACACCCCCATAGAAAAATGATCCTTTGAGACATTACTGCATTACCCCTGATGACCCAGATGTGAGCAAGAATATAAAACTTGTGATCCATGCCTATAGGATGTTTAACCCAGGGGGCGGGGAATTAATAAAAAAAAGGGGGTTGAATTGGGTCAGTGTAATATTATGTATCCTCTTTTTTAGATTTTCTCCAAAGAGGATACATGGACATCATCAAGAAACGCTGCATAGTGGTGAAAGTAAAGTTGACTCCACTACATTTCCTCTAACTATCTTTGTTACTCCTTACAACCAAATAAAAGCAGAAGAAGAAGAGTTTTACTATACTTTAGCACAGTAAATGTCATATACTTTAAGACTTTTACTTAAGTAAGATTATAAAAAGTGACTTGAGGTTGAGGTTGAGGTTACCAGAGTTACCAGAGTTTCTGGTAAGATACTTGTACTTTTACTCAAGTATCCCTTGAATAAGGTACCTAACTAACCTAAACTCAAGTGATGGACCAGAATATGCACCATGACCTGTGCATCTAGGATTACAATTTCACCAGTGCTCACTTCAGATAAAGAACCCGTACGTCTAGCACCTGTTTAAAGAGGAATGAAGCGTGTTAAGATAAATGAAATAAAGTGGAAATGTTAAGTTAATTGTTAATGAACTTATAGGCACAGGGGTGTCCTGAGCCTCTGGCAGACTCTGCTGTCATGTGATCAGAGTGCCCTGCAGCTGATCCTGGCACAGTGAGACCACATGGTCAAAGTCCCCCAGCATTAACGCTTCAGACAAACAAATGTAATACGTAAACAAACGCAACTGGAATGTTGAGTCTGCTGCACGTTTCTCTGTGTATGTCACCTCAAATGGCACATTAGGGATGTGTGTTCTGGTGGAGCAACAAGGCCTTTCTTTCCTTATACACACACGCTTCATTCATAGTGAGGACACTCACAGACATAATACATTCCCTAACCCCTTACCCTAACCTTAAAACCAGGTGTTAACCCCCTAAAAGTCCTTTAAAGGTGTGAGGGCAGCGACAATTTCCTCAGTCTGTATGGTGTATATGCTTGTTGGTCCTCACAAAGGGACAAATAGAAGAACACACACACAGGCGCAGATGAGAGGCTTTCCTTATCTGAAGTTGGGTGAGTATCTGTGTCAAGGTGTAACTCAGAGGAGGGATTTCCCCGGGAGGACGTGCAGATGAGTGCGACAAGCGTGCACGCTCAGCTTTCTTAACTTGTCCTGTTTAATGATTAAATACATTGAGCTCAGGTTTGTGGCCTGACCACATTGTTATTTGTTTCTCTTGCGATCGGCTCGGTCGCCCCAGGTCTGTGCGCGCAGCTGGTGAGAGACTCCACAAACCTGTTGCATCATGTGTCTGCCCGAAGAGGCGATGTTTTTGTTTTTTAAACTCCCCCACTTCTCCAGCCTTCTCCACGGACAGAGACGGGGGTGGACGTCCGTGGCAGTGTGACAGTGAGACTGATGCTATTGTGGAACGGGCTCCTGCTGTTACGTTTCTCATCAGCTGACAATAAAAAACTATCCTCTGCTAAAGCAACATGTTGACAGTGAATGTGCTGATTGTGGAGCCGTGGCTGCTTTCACGTGTCCGCGTGTCTCGGGTTGCCTTTACGAATGAAAACGGGGACACGGTTTGCGGCTAAAAATACCTGTCTACGACTATATTTGGCTTGGCTGGCTCACAATCGCAGCGCTAAAATAGTTGGGCCGTCGCAATGAATGGGTTCTCTGCTATCTCACTCTGCCTCCGCCCGCCAGATGCTAAATTTAGTAAAGCTTACGTCAATCACGAGCCTCAGTGCGTCAAGGCTCCCCCCGCCCTCCGGAGCTCGTCATTGGCCACAATTAGGACGTTGAGTGTTAAGTACGCGCCTCGTGATTGGCTGACTTAATGTTCTCGGCGGCTCCACAGGCGTTTTTCAATGTTTTGGTTGCTGTGCACGTTTACCTGTCTTTGACTGCCTGGTTGTGTTGTTCTCAAATGTGCCTGCAGTTATTTACTTACTTAATTGAAGTTAAAACGTCGTTTTTATTCGTTTTCGTGGGGAAGGCACAGGTGTTACTGATCACATAAACGATGTTCACTTCATATAAATATGGAAAGTGTGACACTGAACCGACATGCTCCTCAAAAGCAAGGATGCTAAATGGAACTCAGCCATCATTCATGTGGTTATTTACACCTATGATTTCAACTACTGTGACCTGTTAAAATGCAGCGTTGTAATGTAACAAAGTACAAATACTTTGTTACTGTACTGTAAGTACAAAATTTACCAAAGTTTACTTTTAATCCACTACATTTCCTCTCACTATCTTTGTTACTCGTTACTACTAAATATAATCAGAAAAAGTTGAGTTGGTAATGGTCTGTATTTATATAGAACTTTTCTAGTCTTGATGAGCTGCTTTACATTACAGTCTTGACATTCACCCATCTTTCTTACCCATTCACACACTCCAACATGGGGTTAAGTGTCTTGCTCAAGGACACATATAGACTAGCAGAGCCAGGAATTAAACCAACAACCTTCCAGTAATAAGAGAACTCACACTACCAGTGAGCCACCATGGCTCTATCCTAACTCTTCATTTAGGTACTTTATGGAAGACTGTTAAAATCCATTACAGTGGACATCAACTGATTTAAAACTGCCTTTTGTTGTTAATATTATTCTGACTCTGTTTGGTCTTAATGTAAAATAATATACACAATGAAATGGTCTGTTAAGCAATACTATCAGATCAGACTGAGGGAGTTTTTGAGTGAAAACAGAGGCAGTTTAGCAATTATCCTATCATACTGCCATATGAGCAGGGTTTTTGACATCTGAAACTTTTCATGGGTGCTTTTTTTGTTTTTTCAGTCATAGCACAATGTTACTCTTACCTCGGTCTGTCTTGATATAAAATAAATTACTTCCTGTGTGCAGCGTAGGAATGTCACTGGGGAACACAAGATCTACACAGAGAGAGAGAGTCATGTGGAGCTGATTGGCATCATCAGCATTATGTGAAATCGTGTTAATATTTAGAGGTTTACAGTATTAAAGTAGCTTTATTTTCAGAGGAAAAGAATATGTAACATTCACAGTCAGCTTTAAGAAACTATTGAGTTGAGTTTGCCATTATTAGGCCTGACACATTAAAACCCTGGTCTATCTTGGGTTTTCATTGCTGTGTAGTTAGATGAAGAAAGCTGAGTCAGCTCCTAATACAGTGTATCATCATACCAGACATAATGTGGCCCAAGAACAAGAACATTACAGTTAACACACAAACTGCTTTGAATCCTCTCTCTGTGTCTGTCATGTGGATTGCTGTTTATTTTAGGTACCAATCAAATAGAATTCTGCTTTGGGCCCAAAATGATGATAACATTTTACTGGACTTTCTGGGTTAAAGAAGGTCACAAAATAAGCCTCAGAGAAGCAGCTCATATTATTGTTTCTTTTGTATTTAATGAAACAACTACTCAGCAGTCTGTGTGACAACAAAATAATATGACAAAGTCTTATAGTATATAGTAAAACAAACCTACAAGTTGAATTTTCATTTTTAAATTAATAAAAAGTTAAAATGCAAATATACACAGACACAAATACCCTCTGTTTTGATAAAAGCAGACTTTAAACTATGTGTGTCACATACAGTACAGCTTGAGTTCTGTGTCTGATAAATGGTGAGCGCTCGCCTGCTGGATTCCCCCTCAGCTTCCTCCCATACAACCATCAAACCAACCTCTCGCTCTCTCACTCACTTTCTCGGTACAGTACCGGACACATAAGCCCCGCGCGCTGTGCCAGAGAGCGAGAGAGAGAGAGAGAGGGAAAGGGGGAGGCTCTATTCGAGTGACGTCACCTCTCCCATGGCGTCACATTGACGTAGCGCATACCAGCCTCTCTATGTGGAGGCAGAGCCACATAAATGCACTATTTGACTTTCTCCGCTCAGACGGCGCGCATAAACAAACTCGCGTTACAACTCCACACTTTTACAAAGCACCGTCATCAGCACTGACACACTCAGCTGACGGGGACGGACGCAGACACACTCCTAACACTCGGGAGGTTTTCATTTTTTCTTTTTTAAATGTAATATTTTATGGTTGTTTTTCTACTTTAGTGTATTACTTTAGAAAACGTAAGAGGAAGAAAAAACTTTTTTGTTTTGTTTTTTACAATCCTGTATACGCTACCATTTATCACTAAGAGTTTTTATATGTATATATACATTTATTATATGTAATGTATATCTATATATAAAATTGTCCTCCTCACGTCGACACTGGGTGATTATTCTGGATGGACATAGGATACTTCATACGAGGTTATTACCACATGTAAAGACGGAACCGCTACAGCAAACCAGTAAGTAGTGAATGAATGAATCACTGATCTTCTGTCTTATATAGATCGCACTTGTAATATAGTGAATATTCACTCCGAACAAAGCTGTGTGTGTGCGTGTGTGCTTTAGTTTACAGTACCTGTGCCATGTTAACTGTAATAACACCACCATGTGTCTGCTCTCTTCAACTTTACCCGCGTAACCTGTTGATATGTCAAGCTCGTGTGTCTCTGTGTAAATCACATTTCATTTTTCATTTGAGCTGTGAAGATATCATATCCTGTATGGTTGTCATGGAAATTAGATGCGTCTCGCTCGCACAATGGACGGACTCAGTCTCACTATAATGGTGCGTGTGTGAGTGGAGAAAGGGATAAATTCAGAGCTAAGAAAGACGAACACTTTCTTTTTTATTTCACGCATCGTGTGGGATTTTGGGATTTTATGACACTGTGTGTTGCGTTCGAGTGCGTCTGTGTGTGTGGGACAGTGGTGTTTTGTGTTTATGATTCACATTGACTCTGCTCGAATTAAAGCAACACATGAAAGTGGTGGTTTGATTCATTTTAGTCTGAGCTGTCATCTGACTGGCGGCCAACTGTGAATCTTCGCATTCACACTGTCTTTTGTGAAACAATTTCATCTCATTGATTCACTGGAATAAAAAAAAATATATATATATCATTTTTATAAAGTTATAAAGAATTTGTATTAACTTCTATAATTCGTATTGTGCCAACAGGACATTCGCTGTCATGCCATGTATTATTTTAAAAACACCAGTGCTGAGTCAATGTCCTTCAATAATCTGCTGATTTTGCACTTCTTTCTCTGTCACACTGAAGTTTACGCATACACTCAGGCTCGTCTGACACTTTCCCTCTCAGAGCTGATTTACAGTACTCACATACTTCTTCTGTCTCTTCTTTATGTCCTCTCCTTTCTTTGCCTCTGTTTGCTGGAAGCCTCGCGCTGTCCGGCGTTATTGGAGCAAGGGGGCTACCGGGGGCTACCGGGGGCTACCAGCACTCCGGGGCGCGTGCTTTGCAGCTCTGATGTCGTTCTCTTGGTTACTGGTGCGCGTAGGGCCAGAGCCTCCATGCACCAGCCGACTCAGCCTGAGAGGAAAAACGAGAGGGAAAGCAGTTTGTTCTAATAAAACACAGACTAAATGTCTCACCCTGCACCTATGTCTCTTTTCCGTGTTCATAGCGTAAATATGACACCTACCTCGAACCCTTCACACGCGTAAGAGCACCTTTACGCACTCGTGCGCTCGTGAGGATATTTTCACTTTCAACAAAGAATCATGCCAAACGTTTGTTTGAATTATTTTCGTCATAGCTAAAGTGGCTCCACGCATGCAGAACTAAATAATAGGTTAACGTTTCCAAATCAGCCATAATCAGATAAATGAACACAGCAGTTTTCTGCTCCGGGTTCTTTATTAAATCACGAATTTGCAGCCAATGTTGTTCTGACCAAAGAATTATTGAAACATATACATTTAACACAGATGGGGCTTGTGTATACAGACAGAAATTATATCCCGGATTGACCACATCCTAGAGGGTCCGTGTGTGTGTGTGTGTGTGTGTGTTGCAAAAAAGACACTGTGTGTTTATAAGGGAGTGTGTGACAGGGAGGGGGCGCTCTGGGCCTTGAAATCCAAAGGACGCTGCGCGCCCTGCTTCAGTTGAGTGAGTTGGAGGTGCACGGCGCACAGGAGTCTGCTGGTTTGGTTTCGGGTCCGACTCTCCAAAGTTTCCACGTTTCTCTCTCCCTCTGGATGAACCCTGAGCGCGCGAACACGGCGGTGATCAGTGGGAGGAAAAGCGATGGCCTGCAGGGCGAACTGGCACAGACTGCTTTTATCAAAGTTATCACTTTTGTAGGTCTGTATTTTTTGGAGAAGCTGTGCAGTTCTTCACCTGGGTGAATATGGCTTTTGCAACACAAAATGACAAATAGAATAATAACGGAATAATGCTTTGTATTAAAGAATGAAACCAATCACCCACGTAAGTGCAAGTCTTGAAATGAGCAAAACATCCTCAGTTGTGGTTCTTAATATTCTCTTTGTAGCACGAATTCAAACCTATGTTTGATGTCAGAATTGTTATTTTAAAAGAAATGTGTCTCTTGTGACATGTATGTATTTTACTGCAGTGGTACGGGTTTTCTGTTTTTGCATCTTTACATCCGATGTACTAACTCAACAGATTTTTTTTTTCTCCGAAAAACATTTTTTGAAATTTACTTTGTTGCTTATTTACTTTGAATTGTGACAACGTTTCTCTGGGCCAAGATGGTTTTGAGGGAATTGGTGATCTGTCTTGTAAAGTGCCACCGCAAATAGAATTGTCTCAGTAAAGTCATGTAAAGATGAATTTCAGGAAAAAGAAAAAAAAAATCAGTAAGTTTCATTGGTTTTCACTCAGCCTAGTTGTGATCCAGTCATTTCTGCTCCAGACACAGGTTCGGAAGAGCGCGCCCAGCTCAGCTCTGAGACCCAGCGACAGGTCACTTCTTCTGCGACGCCTGCTGAGTCCTCCCCGCTCCAGCAGCCTTGTCCCGGCCGTAGGCACGCCGACACACAACCCCGGACACCCAGCACCATTCAGCGCGTAGCTCCTTTGCCAGGTACATTATACAGAGAGAGGCATCAGCCCTCTAGTTTCTTTCTTTCTTTCTTTCTTTCTGTCTGTCTTTCTTTCTTTCTTTCTTTCTTTCTTTCTTTCTTTCTGTCTGTCTTTCTTTCTTTTGATGTTAAGAAAAACGGGTCTCTTTTTATTTTTCGGTGTGATGGATGATTTAAAAAATCCCATCATGGTCAATTAAAAAAAATTAAAAAGGAGCTAAACTTAAAGAACTGTCTTTGTTTTACCTCTTTTTAAATATATCTTTTAAACAAACGCTTTTCGAACACACGCTGTGCTGTTCTGTTCTGTTCTGTTATGTTCCCTGTGTGAGTTGACATTTCAAAACTGTCAGAAATAAGAGGCACGCCCAAATATAGACGGTGACAGATCTTTACTCGCAGGTGTACAAGTGTGAAAACCACTGAATTAACTACAGGCTGAAAAGAAAGAAAAAAGAAGAAAAATGCAAAAATGTGTACTTGTATTTATGTCTGCAACTTGATGTTTTTATTTATTAGATCTATGGCATTGTGACAATGAACAAGCGCGCTCAGTTATTGGAACAGCTGCAGTTTGTCCAGTTGAAATGCACACCTCGAGGTTAGAGCCTGTTTCCCTTCGCCTCACTATTGCTGCTGCTGCTGCTGCTGCTGCTGCACCACCTGTGCGTCTGGCTGCTTGGGTTGTTGTCTGTCCTTTTGCTTACACACACACTCTCTCTCTGACACACACACACACACACACACCTGCTCGCATGCAAGTGTAACAAAAGGCAGCCTGGTATATGCGGTGTAGCAGTGGCCATAGCCTTCCATAAGTGGCATAACAATTAAGTTGCTCCACTGACCTTGTCAGGACCAGGAGTACTCATGGAGACCAAAACCTGGTCATAATGAGATAGAACCGCTGATATTTGAACTGGCGTTATAGGTTAAGATTAGGATTTGGCGCTAAATTGTTGTGGTTAAAGTAAGGGATAACACTTTGTTTAGTCTGTCCAAATTAATAGAAGTCTATGCAGTGTCCCGAGAAGACTAGCTACACAAACTTGTGTGTGTGTGACTGAGCGAACGCGCCATCAAGTCACCTCATGTGAAGGATCGAAAAGGATGAAGAGACACTTCAGTGGATTTACAGGTTCTTCTCGGGATAAGGGTGTGTGTTATTGGCAGAAAGAACATATGCTGGTTAGTGTTTACATCATGAAACTGATGTAAGGCGTGTGTGCGTTCTTGCGCTTGATCCAAGGCGTCTTTCCTCACCCATATACACACTCAAATATCATAATCCGGACGGTGCGCGCAAACTGCTGTTTGTAAAGTTGTTCTACAACGTTTGCCTCCCTGTGTCATCGCACACACACACACACACAGACACGCATTCATCACTGCCAGTGATCTGAGGCTCGACCTATAGTGACATGACACATGCAGAGAAATCGTCAGATGAGGTCTGATCAACAGTATATATAAAGACAGACTGTAACCCATAAAGGTCCCGTGACGCCCATAATGCCGCTCGCGTGTGTATGTGTGTGTTTTTCCACGTGGGTTGAAGAGCTGGTCACTTGTGGCAGAAACAAACTTCATGACGTCAAACAGACGTAGGCCTGCAGCTTGACTCACATCCTCGATTAAAAAAAAAAAATCAAAAAAAAAATCTAACAACTCAATATCCCTGCTGCACTTGTACTGAATTATTAGACAAGAGTTTAAAGTTGAACTTGAAATGAACCAGTAGAGTTTTTTGTTTTATTAATTATATAATTATTATTATCATTATTATTATTACTATTATTATTATTATTATTATTATTATTATAATGAGTTATTTTTGCACATACACCAGTTGGTGATAGTGAATTTGACCTCTACATAGTGAACTCACATAGGCCGGGCGCGGGAGCAGTGGGCAGCACTCATGCGCTCATGGAGCAATGTGGTGCCTTGCCCAGGGGCACAACAGCCCGGGATTTGAACCGGCGACCCTCCGGTTACAACCTCAATTAATTTCCTCTTGTCCTCCACTCTTGTCTTTGTAATGTGTCAGCTGGATGCCTCAGACCTGGAGAAACGGGGAATAAATAAAGGGCAGGGACAGTGAATGAGTGAGATTATGAAGGGGTGAAGACGCGTGTCCCACATATAGGACTGTTTTTATTTGATTTAATTACCGCTTTGATTCTTCCTTTTGTGTTTTCATCCCCCCACAGCCAAACAGACACTGCTCCTCAGGAAGCTATGATTAAATTGTGTCAGTGCGTCTCAAATTAATGTGTCACTTCCTGATTTCCGCTGTGGGTGACATGCGTGCACTTTATTGTCCAAGTATGACCACAGAGCAAAACGTGGTGAAATTCTATTCTTATTAGCGTATTAGTATGTGGGGTTTTTAATGAGGTTACAGGCCTTTATTTGGTTCAGTCTCTCTGTGTTTGGATGGAGGTATTTGTGAGTGCTTTAACAGCCTGTATTTGACTAGACAAACATGACGCGCGGGGAAACAGGGGCGATTACGGCAGCGCGCGCGCACATGCTGGGCGTCAATGGCAGCAGCGCAGTGTTGACAGTTCAGGAGCGACGAGCAAACACCAAAACCCTGACTACGCCGATAATCATGACCGATTATAGCCCCACACACTCATCCCACACGCACACACACACACAAAGCATACACACGCACGCGAATGCAGGCGGGGTGAATTACGTAAGAAGTTTGATAAGACAAGACCATATACAGAGATGATGATGATGACGATGTCTAGTCTGTTACTATGACAGAATTAAATCACAAAGGGAAATTGAAGACATGCTGACTGGTGTCTGCTCTCTCTCTCTCTCCCTCTCCCTCCCTCTCTTTCTCTCTCCGTGTGTGTGTGTGTGTGTGTGTATGATGCTGTGAGGAGCATTTTTTATTCAAAGCCATCTTTTTTGACCTTGTGCCGGTCCTCACAAAGTTGTAAGGGTTAGAACAAGTTTAGGTCAGGATTGGGTTAGTTGTGATGTTTAAGGTTAGGGTTAAGGGGGGGCAAAAAGAATGCTGTATAAACAGTGTGTGCCTGTGTGGCATCCAGCCCCCCATGGGGTTTCCATTATTATTTAATGTTATCTCATCTGCTTTGCCATCGCACTAATCAGAGTACACACACACACACACACACACACACACACACACACA
Organism: Solea senegalensis; assembly: GCF_019176455.1. Taxonomy (NCBI): domain Eukaryota; kingdom Metazoa; phylum Chordata; class Actinopteri; order Pleuronectiformes; family Soleidae; genus Solea; species Solea senegalensis. The sequence continues at coordinate 1,042,301 of NC_058030.1, forward strand.
CACACTTGGACTGGATCTGTGCTTTGACCGCTCTGCCACAGAATTTGCACTCATGATGAATTACAGCCTCTCTAACTAATCTAAACTAACTGCGGGAGAATCTGCCACATTTTGTGGTTGTGTGTGTTTGACTGCTCCAAAAATTTCAGCTGTTCTCAATTAAGTACAATGATTTTGGCTGTAAAGCAGCAAATGGTGTAAAGGGCAGGAAATGGGTAAAAAGCGTTTTTTTATATATCATTTGAAAGGCGCATTCAGAAATCTTTGACATAATTGTGTCAAGTCAAGTCTCTGACACCTCACGAGCTGAAAAACTGGCTGTTCCAATTGAGCTGTGCTTTGTCATTCACTGTTAAATTGTTGCCCCTGTTTAGCGTTTTTACCTTTATAGTGCATGTGCTACTACTGGAGTTTAAATCGCTTAGATTTACAGTCGGATGTTTCTGAACTGTGCATCTTCTCACTTTCAAATCATTGTTGAATTAATACTTAATTACACTTTCCTCTCTTCCTAATGGTTGTTGCTGTACAGCTATTCTCTACTAACACCAGACCAATGCTTTTTGACAGAATAATGTCTGGGATACATGTTTTCTGATGTGCCACTCTAACCTGTGCGTGTGCTCTGTTTCCCTGATAGACATGCCCTGTGTGCAGGCTCAGTACGGGCCGGCCCCTCCAGGCTCTGCCTACTCTGGCCAGTCCTTCAGTTACCAGGGCGACAGTTACAGCTCTGACCTAATGACCCCTGACTACACCAAGCTGGACCTGGGTGGGAGTGAAATCTCCGCTGCTGCCACCACTTCCCTCCCCAGCTTCAATGTCTTTGTGGAGGGAAGCTACGAGCCCAAGTCTTCTTGTCTCTACCAGATGCCTACACACAGGCCCACCATTAAAAAAGAGGAGGACAGCTACCCGACGGCTCCACCACTGGACGCCCTGTCCTCCTCTACTATGTACTTTAAACAGTCTCCCCCCTCCACTCCCACGACACCATCTCTGCCTCCCCAGCCTGGCTCCTCTTTTCTGTGGGAGGAGCACTCCCTGCCTCCACCGTCACATCCCCACTCACTGGGCTCTAGCCTGGAGACGGGGCCCCTCAAGTCTCCCCGTTTTTCTCACTTCTACCAGCATTCGCCACCACACAGTGGAGGCAGCGTCAGCGGCTATGAAAGTCTGGGAGGAGGCCTGGTGCGAACCTCCTCTTCTTCCTCCTCCTCTTCATCCTCAATCTCTCATCCTCATGGTCCACCTCTGGAGCAGCCCATGTACCAGCTGCACCGTGGGGCCGGGGGCAGCAGCCTGGCCTTCCGCTCCCTGGCTCTCGGGCCCTGTGGCCCCCTACTAGGAGACAACCTGCCCTCTCCCCCTCCACGTGGCCCTCAAGGAGAAGGCACCTGTGCAGTGTGTGGGGACAATGCTGCCTGCCAGCACTACGGTGTACGCACTTGTGAGGGCTGCAAAGGCTTCTTTAAGGTAAAAGCACTTTAAAGTCATATCACAATTTTACTCCTAACAGTCCAAACAGTGCAAACAAATATAAATATTTTATATCACTCAAATTTGTCTTGGTTCTTGTCTTGGAGTATCAAACTTCAATTATTTTGTGGTATCAAACTTCCTTTGTATCACATAATGTTAACAATATGTCATCTGATATTAAATTTTGGTACCTGAGAAGTTTATAATATCAGCTTCAGTGAGCAGCATGAGATCTAACGTGCATGGAATAAATTTGAGAGCAGAAAAGTGCTCCATGTTTGACAGAAAATTTAATTTTTGTGAAAGCAGATTTTTATAAACTTAGTAGAGAAAAAAAAACATTATTCCTGAATCGATATATATGATATGCATCCACATTTTTTTAATCAGCACCCAGTCCTACTCCAACACAATGCTCCTTTTATTTCAAAACTGACTTTCCACCCTAAAAATAGACAAGACAAGCTGTAAATTCCCTGTCGTGTGTTGATTTGAGACAGTTGCATCACTTCCACTCTAGACTCTTAATCTAAATCACCTTTAATGTCAGTACAAAAGCACAACCCAACCACAGCAGTGCATGGGCTCACGCCTGTGACTGCTCGTGTTGTGTGAGAACACACAGGATGATAAACGCGCATGTAGTCTCTCAAACAACCAAGGTTCACCTACTCAGAAATAAAGCATGATGACATTGTCGTGGAAAAGGAATCCGCCTTGAAATCAAAATTTCCTCTCAGCGTCTGTGTAGTGACTCACTGGCCGCAGAGTTGCCCACAGTTCACTGACATAATACTCAGGATGATCTGAGTCAGTTTGAGATCGGGTCAGTCAGATTCAGTCATCTTAGTGTCTCACATCACATTCTACAGCACACGTGTGCAACTCACAGTTTAACATAAACAACTATCTTAGTGAATCTTCTCTGTGTCAGTCGTATAACATGACAACACACTTCTCTGACAAATGCTGCGATGTGTCAGTCGTGTTATACGCTCACCTCCAAAACCACAGTCAAGACATTTTCCTGCATTGCTTTTGAATTATAATGTTTCCCAGCACACTTGTTAAGCCTCCTATTGCTTGCATGAGACAAGGGAGTGAAATTAAGAGACAGCAAGAAGGAGGGTGCAAGCGCAGTGGTAATTGAATAATGCCTCTGGTAGGTGGAAATGAATTATCCTTCTTTTCAATTAGTTTCACAATTTGTTTTTATTTAGTAATTAATGAAAGCAGTGTCTGGTGGCAGTAGGCCGTAGGCTGTCTGCTCGCTGCAGCTCTCCACAGCCACACAAACCTGTCAGACCTCACTATGTTTCCTTTACACACGTGCAGATGCAGCCAACCATACACTCACAACATATGCACACAACCACACAGTCACATACAGAAAAACATGTTTATTCATACGGCATCACGTGCATATTTCTCAAGCTATTACCCTCCTGAATACAGGATGTTAACAGCAGAGACACTCACTTTTTTTTTCCATATTCATATTCTCACGTACATAAAGTCCATTACCCTGATAGCTTTATTGTCCCTTTAAATTATTTCCCTGATTATATTTAATTATTCTTGAGCAGTTATTACACATAAAACCGCAGCAGAGGTTCGCTGTGAATTATTTTTATCTCATTAGTCCGATTTGAAACACATTTTCATTGTGAATTAGGGTTAGCTCTTAAACAACAAGTCCAGTTTTTTTCCTGTTTGTTATTTTTGGCAGAATAATGCATTCCATTCACTGGTTTCCATTAAATTAGTGAACCTATTCAGATTGATTTTTTTGTTAAAAGAAAAAACTCCATGTCAGCTTTTAGCACAAGCCAAGCATTGTGTCAAAAATAAAAAATAAACCAATATTATGAAAAGTGGCCTCATCAGCTGTGGTTTTATCAGTCAGAATAGAGTTCATTTTATTTTTATTTTTAATTACATGCACATCATAAATAGTTAATTCTGAAAAAAACACACACATTCAGTACATATACTAATGTTTCTATCCGCTTGTAAAAAGCAATTAATTAATTCCATAAGTAAAACAATAAAACCAGATCCCTACTATCGATTTTTATAGTAACCACCCTTGCACTTTCCAGGAGTGAGTGTGATTGTGCCTGATTAAGCAGCAGAAGAGTGAAGGGGATAGACGAGACAGCAGGAGGAGGAAGGAGAGCAAAAGTCCCTAAAGGCTTTTAATTTAAGCCAAGGCCATTAGCACGTGTTACATGTCAAGAATCTGCCTCTGCGCTCTGTCCAGCCCCAATGACACCTGCAGAGCTTCTGGAGGCCAGTCTTCATGTGATGCTAGTGCATCTAAATCTCCCTTAAATTCTGACATGTCATTTCAATTAAGTCGTTTGCATCAGACAAACATTGCTCTGCTTCTGGTTAGTATCTGGTGGGTTCCACAGTGTTGTGTATGTAGTGTTTCTCTTTTTAGCTTTTGAGATGCCCATGCCCATCCACATTGTTTATTTACAAAGTAAATTCACACGCACACACACACTCTGCACTACAGCAGTGCAGAGAGACAGGAGACAGCAGGAGACACAGCAGCACTCACTCATGAGAGCTTAATTCATCCCTAATTGATCTTTCAAACTCAGGCTTTTCTTGGAACCAACTATCTTATAAATTAGGCCCTCAGGTCAAGAGAAGCACCTCCTTGAACAACCATCAGGGTCAAACTCAGCCTGCACTCCCTTTTGTGAACCCTCTGTGTGCTGAAGGAAATAAAACACCAACCACAAAAGATGGAGTTGAGAAAAAGAGTTGAGATGGCTTGTTTTTTTTTTTTTAATCAAAGCCTCAAGGAATCTCTCCAGAAAAGAGTGACATAACTTTTCATTTTGATTTAGCTACTTATGACATAAGTGTTACATCTTTAAACTCTGTGTTTGCCTGACTTGTACAGGTGTAAATAAAATGCTTGCATGTTGAGTCTTTGTGCTTGACCCTGCCTCTCATGCATGCCCCGACGTTGAGTTCGGATTCCCGCTAAACGGATGCTATTTGTTTTCCCTCAACCCATTAATGACTAAAACTAACTTATCCCCGCGATCACGGGTCACTGGCCATTGAAGAGATGAGCGAGAGACATCCACGGTGATCTGCGATGCCATGGCAACCACTCTCATCCGGCGCTGGCGACCATTACGCGCCAGTTCCGCACTCGCGCCGGAGCATATGAAATAATTGGTGTGTTATTGGTCTCCCGGGGGCGCGGGCATGTGTGGCGCGAGGGGTTCCTAATTGGATTTATTTGTTTTGATGTGTTTTAGAGGCGCTAAAGAAGAGAGGAAGCCGCGACACTCAGACTTATGTTTGTTTAGTTGATTATTACCTCTCTGCCCTCTGCCCCCAAATATGTGTATGTGTGTGTGTGTGTGAGAGAGAGAGAGAGAGAGAGAGAGAGAGAGAGATTAGAGTGTTTGATCCCGAGGCAAAGGTGTGTCAATGAGAGTTCTAAAGAAAGACAGTTTGGCACCATGCTCCAGGTGCACGCGCGTATGCTATGTTGGTGCATACAGTATTTAGAATAATTACCTCACTTGCTTTAAATAGACTCGTCCTGCATTCACACCCACTGCTCTAGAAACATGATTGTGGCTTATTGTCCTCGGGGAAGTTTTTCATTGAGTGACTATGCGCGGGAACGCGCAGCCATTCACCAGCAGCATCTCTGTCATTATTGCCTTTCATCCGCGCGAGGAGCGCACCCGGCTCCCACGTGGCCCGTTTCTGATTTCATTTTAATAAGGTCAGTCATAATCGCGCGCAAGCCAGTCGAGGAGAAAACAGCTCCCGCGGGGCCCATTGAGAGAGGCGCGATGCGCGAGGCACCGGGGATGCCACGAGCTGACCCGCCAGCTTCACAAACAATGTGATCACGCAGCTCTTGCGGCCGCACTCCCTCCTGTCTCGCGGGACCCGCCTCGGCACGCCACGCGCGCGGTCCCCATTGTCATCTCGGGCGCTAATAAAATTGTCCCTCCTGCAGGCGAGTCTTGTTGGAAAATTAATTTTATCTAATTATACTGATGTCACCGCCGCCTTTCAGTGCGTAATTAAAATCTGACCTGCGAGTCTCCGCTTTCATTCTTTGATGGGAGGGGGGAAAAAAACTGAAATTGAATTAAACAAATCACATATTAGTTGGATGATTGTGTTTGGAGGCTGACTATCGCTGTGTCTGTTTCTTGTCTTTGCAGCGCACCGTGCAGAAAAACGCCAAGTATGTGTGTTTGGCCAGTAAGAACTGTCCTGTGGACAAGAGGAGACGCAACCGCTGCCAGTACTGCCGCTTCCAGAAGTGTCTCAGTGTGGGCATGGTGAAGGAAGGTAAGACACCTGATTTCAAACCTGCAGCCATAAAGTTTGCCTCTGCAATTATAGTTTAACAGTCTCTCCTGTGATTACCTGGACTGTGGCAGCATCACACACACCTTCATGCTGATATATAATTCCCTTCTCCAGTGGAGGAAGCAAAGTTTTTCACACATTTTTCTTTCCATCTTGAGTCATCAGGTGTGATATAATCGACTTCATGTTTTGGCATGAGTGCATAATCAGTAGGACACTTGTACTTTCCTCTGTCGCCTTGTCCTGTAACCCCCACCTCCACCCCCAACTCACTCACAAACACTTTCCCATTAACACTCCCCAGTCCAGGGAACAGCTTCACTGCCATCTGCTGGTTAGTTGCCTCTAATGTACAGGATGTGTGAAAGTTTGGGGTCCTCCTCTCAAGCCTAAAGGTGTAGTTGGCAGGTTTTACTGATCATCGTTATTGATTCAGGATAAAGTAAATGAAGTACTTTAGGAGAGGAGAAACATAAAGACGGCCATATCGGTCCCGTCATGGGAGGCTTTGTCACACACACATAATCACAGAGAGCAGGTGCTCCCTGTTGGCTCATCTGCTCTGCATACAGGTCCCTTTGGTGAAAATGGCTCCTCCATTACCAGCAATAATTGCCTACACTACAGGAAACCTTTAAAAAGAGCCAAGAGCGAGTTGGACAATAAATGCAATAAAACAAGTGTCAGTATTAGCAGAGATGAAGAGATTGCCTTATGAAACTCAACTATTTTTCTAGTTATTCACCACTGACTGCCTCACTGTCAGTGAGAGAATAGCCTGGAGTCCTTTGTGTGCATGTAAGCACAAATATTAGTTATCAGCTCCAGCTGAAGGACCATGTCATTAATGCTGCTCGACGTCTCTTCTCTGGTCCACAGTGGTGCGCACTGACAGCTTGAAGGGGCGCAGAGGTCGTCTTCCTTCCAAACCAAAGAGCCCACTGCAGACAGAAGCATCTCCACCTTCTCCACCTCTTACCCTGCTCTCCGCTCTGCTCAGGGCGTACTCCCACTGCACACCCCGTGACTTCGACTACAGCCAGGTGCTCCACCACACTCCTGACTCCTTTCATTTCAGTTTCGGAAATGCCCAAATTGCTTGAGAACTATGTAGTGTACGGTGTTTGTAAGTCATTTATTTTCTGCCTCTACAGTTCAGTGCTGCCGACCCTCCCTCCTCCACTTCAGACGCTGAGCACATCCAGCTCTTCTACAGGCTGCTCACCATCTCAATGGAGACCACGCGGTGCTGGGCAGAGCGGCTGCCCGGCTTCTCCGAACTCCATCGCGAAGATCAGAACCTGCTCATAGACTCTGCCTTTCTGGAGCTGTTCGTCCTGCGACTTGCTCACAGGTAAGAGGGCAGTGATGGAATTAGTCTTGCAACAGAAATAAAAGCACAGTGACGTCTACTTTTACAAATTGCATGCAAGACTCAAAGGTTTTGGATCACTTCCCTCATAACATTTCTAAAACTATGACATTACCAGCAACAATTTGCCATCTCTTAGGAACCATAGGCAGTTGATATCCTTTACCATAACGGTACAGTGTGTAACTGTGCAGGCAAAGCTGTTTGCTGCTGTGTTGGTGTATCTTCAGAGTAGGAGTGGAGCCGACTGAGTAATCGCCATATGAAGCAAATTATGAATGGAGTCTGTAGCTATGACAGCAGCTACACCCACAGAGTTCCGCTCTGCTAGTCTGATATCTGACGCACGGAGAGCTCTGTGTGCGTTCTGTTGGCTAAAACTGTGCTGACATTGTGAACTGTGAATTGACAGGATCAATTCCTCCTGAAATGTGGTCAGCTGAGCCACTGAAAAGAGCTGTTATGGAAGGAAATAAATATTAAATTCAGCGAAAGAAAAAGACAAAAGGAATCACCTCAATTTACCTTATGTGTCCAAGGATGTATGTGTGAGAAAGCATGTATGTGTGTGTCTCCCTCGTGGACACCTGTGGTGCCTTTATGACTGTCCCAGCCCATCTCTGGTTCAGAATTGCCCTGGGTTACTGGTTTGCTCTGGAAAGGCATGTAGCTGGTTAAATTTATAGGCAGGAGGGGGGGTCAGCTACAAGCTCATCCCTTTGTCTGCACTGTCGTTAAAGGCAGAAACCAACACAGTCAGAGACATACAAGTGCACTTACTCACACACACACACACACACACAGTGACAATGTCGAACGCTAACTTTCTCTCCTCCTCCCAGCATTGGTCCAGGTGCAGGGTGGGTAGAGGATGGGTGGTGGCATCACAGTCCCAGCAGGAGCAGGATCAGGCTGGGACTGTGACTCACGATAAACGGTGGATTCATAGAGGCCCTTATCAAACACACACAAGCTCTCTCTCTCTCTCTCTCTCGCTTTCTCTCTCACACGCACACACACACTGCTCATCTTCCCACCAGCCAAACTCCCACGGCACAAACACACACAAACACGGCTCTGTCTGACTTTCTCCCTGTTCCGTGAGAGCACAAGACGGGGTCCACACTCTGATCTTGCTGTTGATGCAGCCCTGTAATGACCCCATGATGAACTCAGATGCCTCGCAGAACCCCCACCGCCCCCCACCCCCCACTCTCCTCCACAAGCGTGTGCTTGTATGCTTGCGAGTGTGTGTGTGCTCAGTTTGTGTAGAGTAAATTTGCTCCACTCTTCTGGACCGACATTGCTGTAAGCACCCCGTTACCAAACAGTTTCTGTGGTTATTGGTTGATTACCGTGGTGACAGTGTAGTCAAGGGTGAGAGGAATGTGTGGCAGTCATCCAACAGTGTGTGTGTGCGCGTGCATGCCTGACATCTGCCTGACTGCTTGTCTGCCAGCCTGTCTCTGCAGCTTTGCTCATAAACAGACATGGGTCAAATGATAATAATACGTTTTTGTTTTTTGTTGTTTTTTTTAAACTTGCATAATTTATGTAATTTAAATGTAATCGGGACAATGCAGACATTGTCATTTCAGAATCACCTACAGTGAAATATTTGCATTTTCTCTTCCCTGACAAGATTTACAGTATTTCAGACAGTTTAACCGTCTCTCAATACTAATAAAACTCCACTGCTTTATTTGCAGTAGAAGATAAATATAACCCTCTTTGTGGTGTTAATCTGTCAATCTATCATTCATAACACTGCACGTAATAAAATGTTAATATCAGCGGGAAATGTGTTAAAAATGCAAAAGACTAATATGAATTTTTTTACGCAAAAAATAATGATGCAGCCATAAAACCAATGCCCTTCTTGATTTAAACTTTGTCCAATACACAGTGCATTAAAGCAAAGGGGTGATGCAGAATGCAATAAACCTTTGAGGCTTTACAACAACAAACAAAGGACAAATTAAGGGGCATGTTTGCAGGGTTCATACTGTATGCAGTCTGACTACATATATGGACTATAAACCTACATATACACAGAAATGTCATGAATCGTGTAGCTCAGCCTAGAGAAGACGTTATGAAGAGTAAAATAAAAAAAGAAATTCAGTCTTTTTTAGTAACAGATGACGACTGAATTCCTCCCTCGTGCATCCAGTCCTGCACGAACTTTTATTTATTTTCCTCCCACTGACTTTATATCTTCCACACCTGCCAATAGTTTTTGAATTAGAATTTTGGTTCAGATAGTCACTTCTAATTTGTTGTTGTTGTTCTTATCAGTCAGAAGACAGAATTAATGATGTGCGAGTGAACGTGCACATGCTTTCTGCCGAGTGTGAGAGGAGTAGCTCTTTTTAAACCGTTGTAACGATAATTGGACACAAATGGCATTTCATCTTCTCCTCGTAACTGCTAAACCGATGTTTGTGCAGGGTGTAATTTGAGGCTCCCATTTCACATCCTTTCTCACCATCAGCTGTTTTCCAGTCACCCTCTTCAGCCTGTCTTCCTTTGTCCTGCATATTCAATCTGTCTTAGCTTCGTGCCGGCCTTTGTTGTCTTCTTGAGATCTACCAGTGAAACACTGTAGCAGCTCTCTGAGGATAGCCATGTACTTTTCTTTTAGGCTCTAATAAAGACCAGTCATAACCCTCCCTCATTCACTGCTTGTTTTATCCTCCTTCCCTGCTTGATGGTGAAGGAGTGGGATGTTGTGTGTCGTGAGTAACTGATGGTTAAATGCATCTGAGAAGCCTTTTCATTTCCTCATTAAGGGTTTGTGTTTCCACTGCACACCACAGCCTGGGCACATTAAAGCTGTAACAGTTTACCTATCGGCAAATACACACACACACACACATATATAGAGCAGCCCTCTACCCTAACCCTTCACCCCACCCTGCTAAAAGGAAACAGGAAAGTTTTAAAATGCTATAATTTGGAAAACACAACTTGAATCAGCTGCATGCCTGTGTTTGATGTGTGTGAGTGCATATACTGCCAGGTTTTCACATTGTTTTTATTGTAATTGTTTCCTTGCCCCAGTATCTCAAGCCATATTTACAATACATGAGGGGAAAATACAGCATTTCTTTGGAAGCAAGTTCTAATAAGTAACGACTCTCCATTTCCCCCTTTTTTTTTCTTCTCTCCATTTCCCAGGTCAGTGTTGTCAGAGGACAAACTAGTGTTCTGTAACGGCTTGGTGCTGCACAGGTTCCAGTGCCTTCGCGGGTTCGGAGAGTGGCTGGATTCCATCCGGGATTTCTCCACTCATCTCCAGAGCCTAAACCTGGACACCTCTGCCTTCGCCTGCTTGGCTGCCCTCGTTCTGCTCACAGGTAAAAACACAAGTCAATAATTACACCATCAGGGGAAAGTAAAGGGATGAAGAGCAGTTTTCACAGTCTTAAACTCACACCTGTCCCCATCCTACTATTCACATACACACACTGTCAGTCATTCAAGCCGTTTTCACGTGAATTTACACATGCAAATCTACACATGCACACACCTCCTTTTATTTTTCTCAGAGCTTTGTCTGTCGCTGATTCAGTGTGACAGTGATCAGGTGGACACGTCCACCAACATCACACATACGCTCAAAAACACATGTGTGCATGTGTGTTGTCACACACTCCTGCCTGAAACCAGAACCCGATACCCAGAAGCACCTGCTGCACCTGCCACACACCTGGCCCACTCTCTAATCAGTGTGCATGTGTGAAAAATGGAGGGAGAGTTGCAGCTTTCTCTGTGAAAGCACATGCGATATGCAAAGGAAGAGACAAGAGTTGTCAGTATAGTAGATTAGAAATGCATTAGAAATAGTCTATTACCTGTGTCGCCCAAGGTGACTGTGGACACTTGTGCAATTAAGTGTTCACATTTAATCTTTTTTTTTTACACCTTCACATCGGAGTAAATGTCTAATGGGTAGAATACCCCTCCCCCTATACTCACATCCTCTTCCTCCACTTCCTCTCCCCATGTCTAAGCCTCCAACCCCATCCTTTCTCTCTGGGGGAGCACTTAACTCTGTGCCTGATCGACCAGCCCACTGTGGAGCACAGCTCCGGAATGGCGTCTGCGCTGTTCTCAGTGGCACTCTGCCACCTCGGCAAAGCACACAGCACACTACCACAACAGAGCCGTCGGAGCCACCAGGCAATCGACTGCTTCAGAGTGGCCTGTGTAGAAAGGCAGTCATCGATCCCTCCCCAGGAGCTCGCACACACAGAGAAAGAAGGGATAGGGAGAGCAAAGAGAGGGAAAGCGAGAGTGTAAGAGAGGGCCTGAAAGCTGCGGTGAAAAGAGGGCTGGGGTGACTCTGCACCTGCAAACACAGAAACAAACAAAAGAATCACATAAACAAACAATAAATAAGCTTCAGATAATGGAGACCTCAAAGTGAGACTGGTCCAAGAGACAGCCTCCCAGCAGCAGGGACCAGCGTGTGTGTGTCTTGGGGGGGTGGGGGTGCGGCGTGGCGGCTGAACACCCTGTTCTCTGCAGAATGAGTTAGTGTCACATTAAGCTTGGTACGGGTGCCACTGGAGTTGCTATGGGCAGCAGTGTATGTGCGTATGTGTGTGTGTGTGACTCTAATTTCATTTGGCTGCTCACAGGGTCGAATAATCAGCTAATTGTTGAGCGCTGCTGTTTCTGCCAGTGTCTTAAACTGCAGGGACTATCTGTGTGTTTGTTATATATGTATGGTGTAGCGTGCATGTGCATGTGTGTGTGTGTGTGTGTGTGTGTACGGGGGCTTATTAGGTTAGACCATGTATTGATCTGAAGTGAGTGAGACAGGTTAAGGCCTGTTAAGAACATGAGCCATACAGGCTAATGACGTGGAATTCAATTTTAAAGAAGATGTAGCTAACGCTCTTTCAGCTCATTGAATGTGTATGTGTGTGTGTGTGTGTTCCCTTTTTTCCCATGACTTATCCTTGTAACATCTCTGTCTTTCTGCAGAGCAAGTCCCGGGTCTGAAGGACTCAAAGCGGGTTGAGGAGCTGCAGAATAAGGTGATTTCTTGTCTCAGAGACCATCTGGGTTGCGGCCCCTCTTCCTCTTCGTCTAAGGCTGCACCCCCTCTGAGTTGTATTCTGGGTTTAAGGGCAGAGCTTCGTTCCCAGAGAACCCAGGGCCTTCAACGAATCTTCTACTTGAAGCTGGAGGATCTGGTTCCACCTCCGCCGCTGATCGACAGATTCCTGGATACTTTGCCCTACTGACAGCCCAGTATGACCACACAGAGGAAAACCCACATATTGTCCTGTTCAGGCCATTTTCCCCGCCCTGAGGAGCATGCACACTTATCCAGATGAGAGACTCATTCCCCTCTGACTGATGCAGATCAGAGAGAGCCAATCAGATGCTTTTTGCTCTTCAGGACAACCAATCGAGAGCTTCTTTTCACGCAGACAAACAGCCAACCAAATGCTTTTCACTGGTAAAAGACAATTACTCACATTTTATTATATCCTCCTGTTTTTTCTCACATGGGGGAGGACGACCTTGTTGAGATGGACAATGGTAAAAATGACTTTTATTTTCCTCTCTGTATCTGAGTGGCAGCTCATCTGTTTATGAGAACTGTTTATCTGAGCTGTGGCCTGGTTCGACCACTCTGAGGACTTTTTTTTGGGTAAAGATCATATGTGACCAATGTGACCATGTGATCAACGTTGAAGATGTCCCAGTGAAACACAACTTGCGGTGCATTCTACTTCCTTCTGAAAGGAGGAGTAGGTCGTTTTACACACTGAAATGTACTAAAACAGGTCAGACATTGTGAACGTAGACATGCAGAAACATCATAAAGCAAGACGCAGATATTTCATGAACGCGTGGAAGTAACTGTTGAGTAGAGCTCTTGATTCCAAGTGCAATTTCATAAGTGCTATCTCACCACGAAAGGAAGAGACAGAGAAGGAATGGTTCAAATTCAAACTCTAAATTATTTTAATACAAAGACTTGTCCTGTACTGTCTGTAGCTAAAAGAAAAGATGAGACAGTCTCCTTGCAACTTTAGAGGGCAGAAGAGATACTGTGCACTAACAATTGATGACTAAGTCACTCAGACTTTAACTTGTTTTTTTTTTTTATATCAATTCATTTTGAACTCATAGGTCAAGTAGGAGTGTGGAGGAATAAACATGGAGAGAAATTGGCTTTTGAAGCACTTACACCCTGAGAAGAGCTAAAGGCACAGACACACACCCTACCTGCTCACCTGGAGGACGGTGGAGAGAGCAGGAGAGAGAAGGGTGCTCGACAGATAGCTGTACGTCAAGGGGTGGAACATTCCGCAGTCATGCTCTTTTTTTCTATTTGTTTCTATTGATGAGCTCTTGTGAGAGCAATGAGGATACGGTTGCATACTGTCTTTGTTTGTATACGCTTAGAAAAGCCAGGATCATATGCATGGTGTGTTAAAAGCTGTCAAGAGCTGCCATAGCTTGGTGAAACAGCTCGACCTGTGTTTGTGTATCAGACTGCGGCTCAACGGGGATCTCCCCCCAGGCCTCCACAACCTACTCACACACTCACAGCAGCAGTTTGACATATGAAAAAAAAGCAAATTATATAGATATAAATATATAAATATATACAAATCTAATATTTTGAAGTGTTTTTAGCTTTTTCAAATATTGTGGTACAAGTTGTGCATTGTTTTTTGAAGAAGAGAAACAAAAAAGAAAAAAAGTTGCTGTTTTTTCAATGTCCCTCTTTGGTTTGAGTTTCCTGTTTGTTCTCTCTCTTTGGTTCACTGGATTTTATGTTCAGCACTTTGAAATCATAAACTAGTTCTGATTAATCTGAATGACTGTGTGCTGTGTTTTGATTCTTGAAAACAACTGTTTCATGCAAATGATTCTTTTGAAGAGAGCAAAGTACCAGAGTTGATATTCACGGTGCTTGCATGTGTGCATGTGTGTGGCCAGACACAAAAGCCTCTTGGCAGGTAAAAGGCTTCATCGCTCTCCCAAGGGACCGCTGGGCTCTCACAGAGAGTGGGGGATTAAGAGGCAGAGTCGGGCGAGGAAGAGAAGAGATTCATGTTAGCATGAGGTCCAGATCAGCCTCCAGCCTCGTTAAACACCATCGATCGCCATGGTGACATTTCACAGCACATGCCATCCATACTGTCACTGCCATCACTCACTTGCCCTCCCGCGCAACAGCATGAGCACTAACACATACACACTCTCTCTCTAAGACAGCCAGGTGATTGATAGTAACTGTGGTAGTGAAATTGTCAACTATCTGTTTCTGTCCTGTGTGTGTGTGTGAGAGAGAGAGAGAGAGAGAGAGAGAGAGAGAGAAAGAGAGAGGGAGAGAGGAGTGTACCAAAATAAAGAGTGCACCATGCTGATTCTGTGTGTGTTTATGTGATCATATGACAGACAAAGATCTTCCAAAATCCTCATGCTCATTTTGGGGATTGGTGTGCGTGTGTTCGCACATTCACGCCACTTTTGAATGCGTGTGTGTGCGCACGTGTGTATTGTGTATGCGTATCATCTGTCTTTACAGCAGCATTTTTGAGTGACAGGTAAAATAGCTTGACCACAAAGCAGGGAGTTGTGCTTGAAGACGGAAAACACACATTAAACGTGCATGTGCTCACGCACACACACACACACATTGAACTTTCAGTCTTCTTGCCAATCGATCAGCACTGACAGATAGCAGATAGACCAAGAGTCTTAATTAGAGGTCCCATTAGACCATACACACACACACACACACACACATACACATTTAAAAAAGCCCTTTTCTGGCTGTGGATTCATTCATGAATTATTTTAATCCATTTCAGAAATTATTACTAAAAAAACATCACAGCAAAAAAAAGTGTTTAGTTGATCTTGTTCACTTCTGCCAAATGTTTATATCATTTCCTTACAATGAAGACAATTTCAGAGCCCAGTTGATGAATGAAATGAATGATGGTTGAATTCCATTTTGCTGCTTTAGTTTCAGGGATACTGGGGAGACCGTTGTAGGACAAAACCACAATCGGCACCATAACAGTGGTAAGACCTCTGCTTTTCTTGCGATGACAAGTCCAAATGAGTTGTGAGGTCATACCTAACTTAAAAACAGTGAGATGCAAAAGGTTAGAAGAGAGAAGTGGTCTCTGCTGACAAACATCATGGGTTAGATTGAAATCATAGACTCCTGAGACTTGAGAGCACACACACACATTTGCACAGCATATACAGCAGAACGGGAAGTCCCCTATAGCTGTGTAGACTGTGTTTCACCGTGGCCCCTGGCATGGTGCATCCGCAAAGGGAAGAGTGTGTGGGGGGTGGCCTAAATGTCAAAGGTAAAAGGTGGTGTAGAAGAGAAATGGAAACATGCAATAGACCCACTCACATAGGCCGATCATAGAGTAGAGGAGGGGGAATCCCAGTTCTCTTTTTTCTTTTCCAAACAAAACACAGATTTTAAAAAAATATATCATATTTGACGTTTCTTTCCATAGGATTAATTCTATTTATACATGCTGCTAACTGTTCACGGCTAAATTGAAATGATAAAATATATCACAGATTAAAATCATATCCTGCCCGCCCTTGCTCTAACCTGAAGCCAGTAATCAAAGCTGTTCAAAGTCATATTTGTTATTTAATAATGTTGCATAAAGGGATGTTTTTGATGCTTTTGTCACAGTTTGAATTTTTACCATGGTCAGGTTATTTTTACAGTGTAGCTTTTTTTGCTTGTTTTTTTTAAATAATTATGACTGATAGTGACTTTGCAGTCACTTTCATGGCTTCTACCAAAATAATTATCACCCACAACAGACCTGGAGCAACAGTTCTAGGAAAGTCAAACTGCAATAAATTTGTTTAATTTAATATGTTTAAAAAAGGCGTATGATTTTGTTTGATGATTTAACTATCGTATTTGCTCATGTATCTACTGCTGGTGTGTTATATCATTTGTATTGTAATAAGTCTAATAGATAAATCTATTACTTTATTATGAAACTATTAATTTATTTAGTATTTCTCTGATAACAGGGACAATTAGGAATACATACTAGATACTCGAGATGAACGCCCAGATGTTGTGATAAAACTCAGCTAAATTACAATCTCACCGTCCTCACTTGCATGGCTACTGTCATGTGACTTATGTGTGTTATAAATAAGGTGACATTCTATAGTTTTGCGACTATATAAATGAGTGATTTAAAATGTAGGATTACCAATAAATGTAATCTTTGTTTTTTAAATGCACACCGGTTTGTGTAAGCAATTTCTTTATGTAGATTATTTACTTAACTACATATTTGCTTCGTATTTCCTGTATTTCTATTATATTTTAGTTTGAGTTTCACGAGCTTTGATGTGACAGTACTGTGGGACACTGTGATGAGGAACTCATTGTGATGCGGGTGCTGGTGTAGGTCGGAACCTTTTCGTTGATGCACTAGGAAGAGAGTTGTATACAAATACAAAACAAAACCGAAAGTTTTGCCAGAAAATTGACGAATGCAGCGGAATTATGAAGAATTATTAAAGGATACAATGAATATATAAAATACCGCTGAATTATATTTTCACTGGTAAGTACACGTCATCGTTTACTTCAATGATGGTAAGCAGTAGATTTGTGTTTCGACATTAAACAGCTCATATAACTGTTCAACCTGAGCAACACAAGACATTTTTACGAAAAAAAACAATATAATCTGTTTATGTGTCTTCCTCTACTTTCTGAAAGCTTTATAGTATTATTTATTAAATGTATGAGCTAATAAAAAAACTTTACCTACCCTACAGCTCAGTATGTATGACATTGCAGTCATTACCATATTCATTACAATTACTCATCAGTTGCAGTAATTACTATTCTGTAATTCTACTCTTGATTTAGCTACGTATCACTTAACCTAGTCTAGGAAATATATATATATATATACACTACATAATTCCCCTTCATACCCATTAAATAAAAATGAAGAAACTTATCCTTCACTGAATAATTGTCTAAGAGTTGATATTACTGTTGATATCAGTATAATTAAATCATTTTTTTCCCTGAGAGGATAGAGGTGATAAAAAAAAGTATCTGTCTCATAGCGGTGCCAATTTCAGATGTGTAGGCAGGTTCAGAGTTTATTTATCTGATTTATGAATTTCATGACAATCAAACTCTGCTGATTTTTCTGTGTCTGTGGGGGCAGGTAGATAAAGCTGAGCAGGTGCAGTGTCTGAAGTTACACAGAGGTGTTGGCCGTGGGCCGTCAGTGAGGCACATGGCAGATGAAAGCAACAAGCTGACACTGCGGCGCCTGGAGGCTCCAATCCACAAGTTCATTAAAGTGGCTCTGCCCACGGACCTGGAGAGACTTCAGAAACACCACAATAACATACTGAAGGTGATGGCAGAAATCTGGCTTGACACATGATCTCACCCTCACATCCACACTCTTCTTATTCCTGGTCAACAGATGGACAACTGACACTTTCTCTTATAATTCCACAGTATCAACAGAGCCAGCAATGGGACCGCCTGCATCAGGAGCACATCAACGCCAGCAGAACTGTTCAGGTATATTAATAGAAAGCGGTAACCGGCATACCACCTTTTTTTACGGGCTATTAACATACAGTATTTGATATTTTACAGGTTCCTCGTAACACTAAACTACACATCCAAAACAACCAGTGTCCTTCTCATCACAGCCGCACTAACAGTACATATATATTTTTAAATCTTGTGCCGGCAGATATTTATTCTGAGGATTGTTTTTAGATGAGTGATGCTGTTCACGATCTCTTGAAATTCCTGACCAAGCCTAACCTTGCAACAGAACAGCCTGTTATTTCTGTCTGAAAATGCCTGGACAATTTGCAGCCCATTAGAAAAAATATGTAGGTTTTGCTTAACTGTGAAGTAGAGACTAGTGCTGGTAGGACAACAAATGGACAGTGTTCATCATGACGCTGCCTTAGTGAAGGGAATGTATGCTAGTCATCTGTTTTAGAGCAACCATGAAACACAATGAACAAAGTGAATATTGTATTGGATGGAACGTCCACCTGTTATTACATTATCATGTCACGTGATAAATAGGATATTAACTTTATTACAACCAAACAACTACAGCTGCTGAGAAATGCCATGAGATGTGGTTGAAAATATTCTGTGTAACTCTCGTAATCTGAAAAAATGACTGAATACTTTTTAAGAATGACCAAGACTTACAGAAATGTCTATTTATTCTAACAAAAATCTAGACGAGAAAAGAGGAAACCTTGCAAGAACCATCTCTTGTGTGTAAGTACTTGTGTACTTGTTGACATGGTGAAGGTGAAATGCCTTGGGGGATGTTGTTGCCTGGAAGCAACCATGTCTCTGAAGGTGAAGTAATTCAAAAGAGACACACACCTATCCTCTCACCATTACCCTACAAGTCCCAGGGAAACACACACAGAGTGCTTTCTCATGTCTTCATGGTGTTAATACAGAGTATTGGGGTTAGTCTACTCTGCTTTAGATGTGTACTGTATACGTGTGTGTGTGTGTGTGTGTGTGTGTTTGTGTGCATTTGTGCTTATGTTCAATAGATAAAGTAAATATATAGAAATAAAGTGGCTGAGTGTGTTTTTCTGTTGGATTAGGCTGCCCTTCTTTCTTTGTTTGTGTCCTCTGTCCCTCCCTGTAGAACGACAGTCTGCAGTCTCTCACTTAACTGATGATTGACATGCACGCCCACTAGCCTAGCACCAAGCTAACCTCAAGAGGAAAGCACAGGCAGACCCCCATGTTTGCCACAGCACCTTCAGCTGACACTGCACAACAGGAGAAATTAGTCAATACTTTTGTATCATTGTATCATCTACGATTGAGTATGTCGTCGTTTGTCTGTGCATCTTGGAACTACTTACAGTCATTTGCAAACTGACAGACAGGTGTCTGACCTGCTGTTTAATCAGAGTGTTTTTCAGCTTCATGCGTGTGAGAACAAGTGTATGCATGTATGTTTATTCATGTTGTGTAATTAGCAGAATGTGTTATCGGCAGCCTGTTGACCCCCTGAGCCTGGGTCGTGCGGCGGCCTGGAGGGCTGATGGCTGGGATGTAATCCTCCTGTCACCCTCAGGGCACGGCAGGATGAGGGGGTTTGTTTTCTCCAGCCTCATAGCTGAACCTCATCAAACCCCCACCAAATCTCACACACACACACACACACACACACACACGCACACACACACACACACACACACACTACCCCATCACCCATGACCAGATTAATCTTTCCTACTGGGGCAACAGACAAAATTAACATGTAATTTTTTGAAGGAGGATTTTGAAGTTATGTAAAGTATATAATGGCTTAGAAGAGCAGATCTGATATCAGATTAAAAAAAGACTAATACCAGGTTTGTTCCAAAAATCCTAAAATTCACAAAAAGGCTTCAAAAAGCACAAACTGTAAAAATGTGGGCTGTATTTATTATAGGTGGAGCATTATGTTTTTGCTTGTTATAGCTGGGCTCTAAATGCATCATCACAAATGTGTTGTTAACTTGGTAGTTTAAATGTAAAAAAACGACTACATTAGACTGATATTGGTATTTGTTGATGCTAAAGGTTATGACATCGGTATCCAAAAAAAAAGTGGTATGAATCTGTCCAGAGTTTATGCTATTGTATCGTTTTTGTATAGATTGTTTACATGATTGTGTTTAGAGTTCTTTGTGAATATCTGAACAAAGATTAATAACTTTGTCATCAATTGCCCACTGTATAATGTGCTTTTGTACCAGGTTTGTTTGTCTGTGTGACGCCTCACCTAGGATCCCTGTACATTTTACTCACCAAGTTTCACTGAGAAACCATTTTCTCCTCTGTCCCCCTGCAGCAGCTCAGGGCTAACATCAGAGAGATGGAGAAGCTCTGTGCCCGGGTCCGTGCCGAAGACGCCGAAGCTCTGGAAGCTCTTGTCAAGCCAGTCAGAGAGCAAGCATCGACCGCCGCACATGACTTTTTGCTTTTGCATTCTAACCCTGTGCTTCAGCCCACACCACCATCACCACCACCTGCCGCTCAGTCATCCAGCTGTGTGTCCAGTAGTTGCCATGCTGACGACCATGAGGCCAAGGAGCTGATGTCTGACAGGCAAATACAACTCCGCCTTCCAGAAATTCCTGCAGATCAGAGTGCTGCTGAATCCTGGGATAACCTGGAGGAGGTAGAGTACATTAACATGTCATCTAGCAGTCATGCTATATTTTACAGTCATTTTATACTTTGTTATGATTAGATTGGTTCTTCTGTTTAGAAGGTAAGTGCAGGATATACATTTCACCCTCCAGCATCTGTCAAAGGGAAGTGAAAGCATTGCTTCTTCCCACCACATTATCGTCTGCTTTTATATTGTAAGCAAAATGGATGTGTCAACTATGCAGACTGTTATTATTCTAATCTCTATATCTAATATCTGGTATTTGACTTCTGATGATGATTAAAAATCCAAAATAGATACAAATAGTAATTAAAGTTTCTTTAACTCTAGTGTGTGACTTTTAAATATCAACAAATGCCTGTTCATCATTATCAAATGAACATGTTATAGCTCCACACAACTCTCTCTGTTTCTCAGTATAGGGGTGTTTAGATCTCATGTTGCACATGGGAAGTGATTAGTTGTATGTCAAGACAGACGGTATGACTTAAAACAACAAGAAGCAACCATGAAAATGTCAGTGGAAGTGGAAAAAGGGTGAATTTTACTGCTTGAAAAATCGGGTCGTCCAGTAGTTTGATGAGATGAATGCTTCTTGTCCCCGCCTGCTCCTGCGCTGCCGCTGAATATACACAAACGCTCCCTCAGGCTGGTCTGGTTGTATTGCTTGACACAACTTGTTTTCTGATGAAGAATGCAGCAAACAAATGTTACAGGGGCAGAAACAGGTGAAAACCGGGCTTAACAATTGCCCATTTTTTTAAGTTTACTGACAGTGTAAAATCACTGTAACCCTTAAACTGGACATTTTCATTCACTTTCCTACACTGAATTAAAATTAAAGCACTTAACAAAAGGTAATTTAAAGTACAGACACTGTCAAGCCATTGTCTATACTACGTGTCGCATGGACATATGATTACTCATCACTGCTGTAAAACCAGTGTAAACATTGCACAATCTCGCTAGACGATGCATTTGTCAGTCTCCAACACTGACAGCACTAGAAATAACTATGACAATAAAGTAAATTATGTGTGATAAGCATCATAATGGAATAAATAAAGTTGTTTTTTTTCTTCCCAGGATCTGAAGAAACTGTGTGGTTTGGTGACAGAGTTCTCTCTGCTCGTCCATGTGAGTACAAACATTCAGCTCTGCCTTACATGTCAGCGCTGTGTGCATTTCTCGATCTACATGTGTGCACAGCTACGCCTGTGAACAAAAACAATGTGACGGAGACTGTTGGCCTACAGCGTTTCCAGGACGTAGTGTGTATTTGAGCAAGTGTGCTTGTGTTGCCTGGTAAGGATCCTCTGAGAGAAGGTTACACAGATCAGCTCAGGACTACTGCTGGGGCCCCAGAGGCCCTTCACCCAAACAAGAGGAGAGGTAGAGGAGTAGACGGAGGAAAGAGGGAGGATTTGGGGGAGGGCAGGAGGTTGTCCATGGGGAGTAAGGAGAGCAACAAGGGATCCAAGCAGGTGGAGAACAGACGGCTCAGATTATCACTCTATCCTCAGGGATGGAGGGAGAGAAGAGAGGGAGAGAGATTAACAGAAAAAAATTGAGTGAGAGTGAAGATGTACCAAAACAGAGAGAGGAATGGAGGGGGGGACAGAAAGAGCGTAGACATGTTGTTGTGATGTCTCTGGGGTGAAAGATGCCGTTGGGGGAGTAATATTCAAGCGCTCAGCCACAGTGGAAACACTGAGTGTGTCTGAGTGTGTGGTCGTGTCTGTGTCTGTACATGCGTCATGTTAGTAGCTGTTCCAGTGTCTGTGCTTATGTGCGTGTGCTTTTCTTTGTTTGTCTTCTGGGACCTTCAATTAGCCAGCAACAGGTCATTACAGCTCTAGCTTCTACAAAAAAAAAAGTTTTTAACTTCATTTTCTCGGCCTTCTGCTAAACTGACCACTAGGTCCATTTAGTGGCTCCCTTGGAGCTTTTCATTGTTTCACATTTTTGTTTTTGTTATTATTTGGTGCAATTTGACACCTTCATGAGAATACAGTAGAGCTGAATGATCTGGGGAAAATACCTAATTGTGATTTTTCTGGATGGATATTGTTAATGCGATTTGATATGTGATCTGATTTCTTTTTAAATAAAGCTGCAGGTTAATATTCACTGTGTTATCAATTTTAAACACGATGGAATGTTTCCATGAGATACTATTAAAATACTAACTTTTATTTTGTAATGCAAGCATTGAAGAAATTGGAGATAGGAATTGTTGTTTTTTTATTTGGCATAACACATAGAACAATGGAAAATAGAATGATTAAAATGCAACCTTTGCCAATTGTGTTGTTGTAGGTTTGATTTGTAAATGATGAATTATTCAGGCCTAGATTGAGATAGTGAAAACATTGGTTCTGAACAATAAAGCAACAACAACAATTCTTCATTAGCAATATTAATAAAGATCAACATATATATCACTATGCTTTTACATCAAGAAGTACAAAACACTGTTCATTGGTTTCTTCAACCTTCACGTATTTAGTTATGTGATTTTAATCTAGGTGTAATTGATACTGACTGATTTTAGCCATTGTATTGTGATAACATTTCCAGGTAGTTCTGAGAATCTGCTGCTTGTCACTTTCTTACGTCATTGTAAACAACTACACATTTGAAGGTTTCATTCTGAGCTGTCACTCCTCTCTGACATTCAAATGATCAACTGACACATCAATAAGCAGATTGATCAGATATGAAAATAGTGACAGCTCTTGTATCATTAAGTCCTGAATAGTGTGGCTCCAATAAATGATGGGCCTGTGAAACACTAGTCACTAGACTGGAAACTGTCATCCTCAATGAGATTAGGTTTAAAATCTCTGAAACATAAATGCAGGAAGCTAAAGATAAATGATAAAAGTTGTTTTCTAGGAGGAAATGTGAGAAAGACGAGGAGGAAGAAAAGGGTGCAAAGATTGTTGTTTGTTCACTGTGTCTATCTGGGCCCCACTTGGAGAGAGACAGCTGCCACTCTGAATATTTCATTAGATCCACACACACACACACACAGGTTCGTGCAGCTATTCTTCTTCAGTCACTGCATTGACTTCCATTCATTTGGACAGTCGAAACGAAGCGTTATCCCTAACCTTAACCATCACTAGTTAACACCTAACCCAAACCTTAAACTAACCACAATTTTAAATGCTAGCCCTGAGGTTTGACCTCTTATAAGGACCAGGTTTTGGTCTCCATGGGAACTATGGTCCTGACAAGGTCAATGAACAGCTTCTAGAGGTAATAATACACACACACACACACACACACCCATACAAACATAGTCCATAACAGGTGGCTGCTCTTTTACATACTGTATGTATATTTATTATATGTATCTATGTGTGTGTGTGTGTGTGTACTTGTGTTTGTTACCTCTTTAGGACCTTGTCATGGGGACCAAAACCTGGTCCCAATGAAGCAGAGCATAATTTCTGGGGAACTGGTAAAGTGTAGGGCAAGATTTGAATTGTGGTCAGGTTAAGGTTAGGCAAGGACTTTGATTAGGCTGTCAAAAGCATAGCTGTGCAAACCTGTGTGTGTCTGTGTGTATGTTAATTTGTGTCTCTCTTCTATATCAGTCCCAGCAGGAGAAGATTGACAGCATTGAGGACAACATCAACACGGCCACTGCCAACGTGGTAGAGGGGACCAGGAGCCTGGGGAAGGTGTGTGTGTGTGTGTGTGTGTGTGTGTGTGTGTGGTGTTTGGGAGATAGGGAGATCGATGGCACTTTGCCTCCCAGCTATTCCACAGCGTTTGTCCCTATTGATCTGTTCGAATACGGAGGAAAGCTGCAATTAAGGAAATAGAGAGAAGAGAGGAGTGGAGGGGAGGAAGAGTGATAGAGAGGTAGGATGAGAGGTTGACAAGAGCAGGTCTATGTGTTAGTGTGTGTGTGTTGCATTAAGGAGGGCTTTGAATGACTGTTTAATAGTTTTTCAGGAGCAGCATTGAAGCGTCCACTGTCAATGCGATACACTGAGTGTAACTGGGAAGCCCTTCACACGTATTACACACTTGAAATGTTGAAATCTTGTCTGTAAACGACAGAATGAATCACTTGTTTTTCTCAGTCTACAATAAGACACACACAAGCACACAGAGCTGTGAAAGCAATTTTCTGCCATAATTTCGAGAAAAGAAAATCCAGTATTTCATTTGGGATTAAATGAAAGGGGAGAGATGTTAATCTGTCAGAGGAATTCATTTGTTCTGATGTTTTTGCTCACACTTTCATAATGGTGGTATGGAGTAATACGACTTATTGTCGGGGAAGATAATTGAGGTGTGATTCTCAGTATTATGAGGAAAAACCTGTAATATGTAACACTGAGGAATTGAAATTAAGAAAACAGCTGTGTGTCTTTTGTTCAATTCATACACATGACAACAAAATATATAAGGGAATAATGTCATTTACTAGTGTGAGCGGCACAATCCAAGTATCGCTCCCTTGTCCTAGAGCTGCAGCAGGAGTCTCAGACATAAGGATGCATAATAATTTAAGCTTGCCTCGATCATATATGTTTTTTGTTTGTTTTTTTAAACACAATGTCAATGTACTAACAACGTTTATGAAGTAATTGCTTTTAAATTCACCCAGTGGGTGAGACAGGGAGAGGTTGACCTCTGTGAGGTAGATGTAGTGGGCTACACATTAGGTGAGGTGGTGGGGGTGGAGGAGAGATAAAGCAGATGAGAGGGATGTCAGATGTTTTCATGTGTTTGAAAGCTTGTAATCTGTCATCAGGACAAATGGAAAACACACACACACAGACACACATGTTCAGTCGCCCACATCTTCCACAACCTGTGCCCAGAGTCCTTTTAACTCGACTCCGATGAAATTAAAATTTCCCTCCACTGCCACAGGGTTAGGGACAAGCAATGCAAGCTTTTTGAACTAGATTAATTTAATGCTGAAGTGTTAATCAAGTGTGTGTCCCCGTGTGCACATGCACGTGTGTGAGGACGGTCAGAGAATCAGTCATTAATTGCCATCAGCAAAGAGCACCTTCCACTCTGATGATAACAGCTGTAATAACACACAGGCCACATCTCTCTGATTTCTCCTAAACGAAGATAAAGAGAAGGACTTTGATGCAGCGGTGGACGTGTCGGTTTACATTTGCACATGCAGCCTTGTTTGTGCTGGGGTTTTTTCTTCTTCTTCTTCCTTCTGTGGGTTGATGTGTGATCATGAAAGGTCTTGAAGCCACAAAGTACAAATACCTCTAAAAGATGCGTGTCTGTGGCTGCGTGTTGAATTAACTAAACTAGGACACACTTCTCTCCCTCCTGTCTCTCCAGGCAGTGGGCTACAAGTTGGCAGTGCTGCCAGTTGCCGGGGCGCTGCTTGGTGGAGTATTAGGAGGTCCACTTGGCCTGCTGGCGGGGTTCAAAGTTGCCGGAGTGGCTGCTGCTCTGGGAGGAGGCGCCCTGGGGTTCGCAGGTGGCCGCCTGGTCCAGAAACACCACAAAGCTCAAGTAGATCTACAGATGAAACAACTGACAGCACCACCACCACCAGATGAGCCTCCAGAGTCCAGCAAGGACAAATAATGTGGTTATTCCTCTGACCTCAGCTGGTGGTTAATCACTGAATCTCCTGTGTTGACTGACCAATCGAAAGGACAAATTAAACCCAGAGATTCGGTATTTGACTTAGCTTTGTCCAGTTGTATTCCTGGTTCCAGGCACTGCTGCAATACAGTGATGTTTTAACAGCCAAATGCCATAATGCACAACACAGCAAAGCAGTTTACACTACAGCTGATGGGTATGTTTGGGTCAGCCTCATAAAGCCTCTTAGCAAGTCCTTGGCACCAAGTAAGTTCTGTCAGTTGTTTGCCATTTGAACTATAATTCTTAACGTCATCATTGTGCCTGTTTGGTCTTTGAGAACAGGAACTATGTAAAGTTATTAGTATGCCGTCTTTCATCTGACACTGGGCTCTAAAGCAATACTGATCTGAGTGTTTGTTAGTACACAGTGGCAGCGCAGGTGTGGGTGGGGGCAAAAAGGATTTGTCCCATCAAACCTTCAAGTGAAATTCACTTCTGAAACTTTTCGTGGGCACTTCAGTCATACTCCGACCTGTCTGCAGCCGTCTCACTTTAGTGTAACGTTGCTGTTGCCTCCGTCTGTCTTGACTTACAACTAAGCACTTCCCGTGTGCGCAGTCGCTGGGTAACGCAGGATGTAAACACCACTATACTAAGAGCATTTACAGGGGCTGGTAGGTTTAATGTAAACTATAATCATGTCTCAGTAATCATGTATGCAGCAAACAAGGTGCCAATATGAACTGTACTACTGATATGTGGGTATTTTTTTCTGTCAAATATTGTTATATTAATAATGCAAATTAAAGTGGCACAGCTTCAGAGTTTATGTAAATCATGTGGTAAATATTTCCTTTTAATATTAGAAGGTACTGATGTTCATATACGCTGACATAAGAAGCATCAGACAACATCTTGTAAAATGATTTTTAATTTACTTTTTCATTTTTTCATCGGCTTCCCCTTCTGAGATGACTGGTTCAGAAATGGCATCACACTACCTGATGATGCTCTCCTGTATGTGGGCTGATATGTCACTAAGCAGGCATCTGTTGGCCTCAATGGAAGAGCAGGATGCTGACAGTACCAACTTAGCAATGGTTCCCCTTACTCTTTAATGTGGCCTCCACTTTAGGATTCCATTCAGTGGATCTCAGATGTAGACTTGTACCAAAAACCTCAAAGACAGTAAAAGAGACAAGGCTAGTTTTAAGAGGACTTGTATAAAGTGACAGACTGTTCATTACGTGGGTTTTCCCCTGTTGTCTACTCTTTTTTTTAACTCTTTTGTTCCCCAGCATGATGACACATTTGACAACAGGTAACAGCAAAAAAAAAGCCATTTCATAAATTCACCATCATGTTAAAGTACACCATTTCAAACGTTTTTCATCGTTTTTGATTCCCAGGAACACAATTGATGTTATGCAAATATTGTGCCTATGAAAAGTAGCCATTTCCCTTTGACCTTTTTACATTTTATCATTTCATAGCAGTGGATGTAAACTGATTTGGGGAATGACATCGACAAGCAGAAAAGATTATTTTCATGTCAAATATAATTTTGTCCAGATTTGTGACGGAAGGATCTATTTTACAAATTTACTTTTAGGTACGGTCAACATTGTTGGTTTTGTTGTTGCTCTTTTTCAGCGTTAATTTGACTTGTATGTATGAGGTTCATGTCACTTCTCTTTGCCGCTTCCCTTTGGTTTTTTCCACTATCACAAGCCTCCAGAAGCTGCTGCAAAGAAACCTTGACACAACATCATGCTGCCACCAGCAGGCTTCATGGTGGGGATGGTGTATTTTTTACTAATTTGTCAAGGATAAAAAAAACAACAACAACCTTGTTACATCCACTCTGTTGCAGTGCTGTAAGAAGGTAAAATATAAAAAGATTCAAGGGGATGAACATTTTCTACAGGCACTTTAAGAGACATCATAATCTATTACCATTTAGTACCAGAGGAGAGAAAGGGTGCATCTCAATAGGCTGGTGTAGCTCTGTCTCAATCTCCTGTTACTGAAATTATGTTAAGCCTACCAAGTTATTCAGTATATGTTTCTATTCCTTCAGAACGCTGTGTGTATGTGTGTGGCGAAGATATGGAGATACAGGTACTTCAAACAGGCATTTTTTTTTTAACTTGTGCTATACAAATTATCATACTACAAGTTGGTCATATTGAGATGCAGCCATGAGGTCGGCGAGACTAAATAATAGTCTCCGATCAGAGTGAACTGGATGACCCACAGATACGAACCATACAACTGGAGTAAAGGGTTTTTTTTTTTGGGGTTCCTGTCAGAAAGCATGTTGAAAAATAAAAATAAAATTAAGAATACTCTGCATTTAATTTAGACCAACAATGAGATTCCCATGTAGCACAAACATATTTACAAGCTCAAAAAAAAAAAGAAAGTAAAAACACTTCTATTGATGCTGAAATGTCCCAAACCCCCTGCCCACACATTTCTATTTAACCTACCCTTCTTTCATTCCTTTTAATCCAAAATAAAAACTGTACGTGAAAGACGTATGAAAATATAGGTTATTCCAACATGGTTGTGTCATGGGCCGTGCTCCTCTCATCTCCTCTATTTCTCCTTCTTCATCAACATCGTCCTCTTCTCCATCTCTCCCTCATTTCTCAGTAAGGGTGTTGGGTGTTGCTGATCTGTCCCGCTGGCCTGTCCCAACACAAAAACCCCTCCCAGACCCCAGGGCATGGCATTGAGTCACAGGATCACTGAAAGACTGTACAGCTCACAGCTCATCACGGTCCCTTGTGAGGATGGTGTATCGAGTCTCGCTGGGTGCGAGCTTTAGAAAGGAGCTATTGGGAGGACTGCTGGCAACTTCTACCCCCGTCTCCTCCTGATATCAAATTAGAAGCAAATGATTACATTTCACATGATGAAACAAACCCAACTTCCAGTGCCTTGACTGTGTGTGTGTGTGTGTGTGTGAGCTGCAGTTTAACCTGTCCAGGTGTGCTGTCAGTGGGGTCAGGACCATGGTGAAACTCCCGGTGAAGCTTTCCAGAGTGAAGGTCCAGCACAAACTGTCTCAACTTGCCAGGGATACTGTTAAAAAATAAATAAATACAAATTTAAGTTAGGGTTTTACGTTTGTACGTACTAGCTGATTATTCTATAAATCGCTCATTTCAGCAGGAGTGCTACCATTTCACAATTATGTACAAATCTGCAGGGCTGCAAATAATAATTACTTACATAATACTCTGTTGATTAGGTTCTCGATTAGTTGTATGGTCAATAAAATGTTGATCATTACTGTTTTCCAACCCTTAAATGATGATGTTCTCAAATGTCTTGTTATGTCCACAGACCAAAGTTAAATCAGTTTTAATGATTACTTATTTACATGAAGCAAAGAAACCAGATAATATTCACATTCATAAAGCTGGAAAAGAAATGTATTAATTATCACAAAACTTTCAAACCGACGAAGTAACTATTAATTGATCACCCAAGACTAAAGGACACATGTCTA
This sequence comes from Solea senegalensis, assembly GCF_019176455.1. NCBI lineage: Eukaryota > Metazoa > Chordata > Actinopteri > Pleuronectiformes > Soleidae > Solea > Solea senegalensis. The sequence goes on from NC_058030.1 coordinate 1,071,876, forward strand.
GTCAACTGAGTTTCATGCTGGGAATCAGCACATGAAGAAGACAGAGGGACAGGCAGTGGTTTGACATGGTGGATCCTCCTGCATACAGTAGGTCCACGTTCATACGTGTCCACAGAGGTTCCCGAGGGTTCCGAGGGTTCACGTCAAATTTCATCACTCACCCATTTCCGCAGTGGTCCATGTGGACCCTAAACACAAGCACACCTCCAGTTTAAGTCCGTTTGGACACATGTTAATCCTAAACTTCTATCAACCGTGCATGTTACCAACACGTCCAAGAGCCAGAGATCAAATCCACAAAAGTGGAAATGAGCCTCACCCAGAGCCTCAAAAATCTGAATATGAAACCATCTTACTAAAGCCATGTTACCACCTATTGGAACGATGCGGCTCTGAACATATTTTGTTTGGTACCAAAATAACTGGCCCCGTTCTTCACTACCCTTCCCATGGTGTACCAGAGTTACTCCCCAGTTAGCCCTAATGACTTTGTATGAGTCTATTCTCATACAAAGGTCTTGTAAGCAGGGAAAAGCAAGCTGCTGGATGTCCTCCATTGTTGTCCCTTGTGTTGGGTTCAATGCCGTTGCACCGCTACAACATCACGCTATGCATCTCACTGACACGGCCATCAGGCACAGCACACGCGGGCCTACCAAACAGTCGAAATGTACCATGATGAAAACATGGCTTAAAGCAAAGTAGTACAGGAGGTGGACCAGAAAAATGTGATGATCAGAGAGATGCAGCAGGACATTAACTGTTCCATTACATCAGGTGTTTTAATGAGCATGAGGAGGATGCATTTGGATGTGGTTTGGAGAATTTTAGTACTGAAGTACTGAAACATATGTCATCACAGCAAAACAAATAAAAAAAAAATGATGAAGAACCAAGTCACATGAATACATGAATACAGTTTTGCATTAGGGTTTTGTTTTTTGTTTTTTTAAATGATCTATTCTTAGGCAAAATATTTAAACTTTTATCTTTTTAACTCCTTGCTTTTCCTTAAAAGTGAATGTGTTTGTTAGAGTGGTTCCGACATAAAGCACATCACATCAGACAAAAGCATTCCTCTACAGCAAGTCCAACAATAAAGACAGACCTGCTGGAATTACAGAGCAGGTCCGACTTTCACTGTTGATACGAGACAAAGGAGCTCATGACGCGAGTCCCTGCGGACGCATCATGAAGCCACATTAATCCACATCAATGTTGCTCTGTGACGTGTGCTCATTAACGACAGGTCATGAGCTGCTGTCATTTCACAGACAGAGCTGGTTCTCGGACACAGCTAACCATGCGTGTCTGAACAACATGCAGACACACAAATGCGTGTATATAACATACACTGCACTAATATAATTACAAGCTGTGCGCCACACGCAGTGGTGGTGATGTGATGAAATTAGGTTGTGGAGGCTGGTCAGTCCTCAGGGCTTCTGTCTATCTGATCAGACTCTGATTGGGGACCAGGGGCAGGCAGAGAGGTGGGGTGGGGCAGAATAAATGAGATTGAATTAGATTAGACTGGATTAGTTTAGCACTTATTGCACGTGCCAAATCATGTCACATTAGCTCTGGTGTCCTGGCCCGTTCATAAAGGACAGATTTTAAGAGGTGTGACATTTCTCTGGTGTTCAGTGCGTACTGGACTTTGGTGTGTGATTCTGTCCCAATGTGTGTGTAACGAAATTAACTTTTTTTCAATAGAGCCTGTTATGAACAATTTCACATGAGGGTAAATGATATCATTTAGCTCATGAGGGTCAGGCAATAACTATTCAAAAGTGTCCAAAAATGCTAAACATATCACACGTTCAGTGTTTGACAAGTAGAAGATTTATGTCTTAATTACAGGTGCAGCTGTAGTACATTTTCATTTATTTTATGGCCTTTCTTTGCATTTAAGTTTTCATTACCACTAACCCATAACTTCAAATGTTTGAGACATACACACAACAAATTAAACCACACTCAACAGCTATTATATCAAGAAACTATATGACAGAAATTCAGTGCATTTAGGGATGTAGAAATGGCCTGGTAAAGATGACCTGCTGAAGCTAAAACTGAACATCAGAAGGAGCAAGAAAGGTGATTTAAGTGACTTTTAAGATATGGTTGGTCAAGCCAGACGGACTGGTCTAAGTTTTTCAGAAACTGTTGATCTACTGGATCTACTGGAACACACACACCCATATCTGGTAATTACAGAGAATGGTTCAAAAATGAGAGAGTATCCAGTGAGCAGAAAATACCTTGCTGATAACAGCGGTCAAGGGAGAATTGAAAGAAAGGCAAAAAAAAACCCTCAACAAGTCAAATAAACAACAGAACTTTCTAAACTATTCCGTCTCTGAATGCACAACACATCGACCCTTGAAGCACATGGGCTACAGCAGCAGAAGACCACACTCAATGCTATGACCATGCACTCAATACATAATTATTAATAATAATTTTAAGTAATACATTTCAGCAACCACATAGACAATGTATCCACATGCAGAACAACATCATTTCATAGACAAACTGTGAGAGGAGGAACTTACTTGAGGTCTTTAAAGTCTGGAAAGACATACATGTGTCTGAATGAGTCAATAGCTATGACGGGGCAGTCAGCTGGAGTTTTCTGAATATGGAGCAGAGGATGGCGGAACTTATCACAATCTGCATGAAGGAAGTTTATAGACCCTGAGGAGAACAGAGGAAACATTAAGGATGGCTTGAAACCACTTTTTTACCTCCACTATACTGACATCAGAGTCTTTTACCTCTCATAAACAACTAAGCTGTTAATGAGACATTAATGCTAACGAATTTATCACAAGCCACTTCAGAAATGATAATGCTACAACTGCATGGAAAACATTTACCACCTCACTCACATGACGTGATGGTGGACATCTCTCTTTTGAGCAATCTGCCTGTGTTTGGTGAAGCATTTAGCTCATATTTGGGATTTACAGATCTTTTTGAATTTAAATTTCCTTTTTTCGACTATTTGAACCAATGACTTTGGCAAATATTAGACAATACAGATAGCGATTGCCTGACAGGTAAAGACAATGTACTCACCTTTCTCACTGATGAGCTGACGAGCCACTTCATGTTGGAATTTCTCTAAGCTCTCTGTGTCGTCTTTCAAATGGAACAAAATTAAGAACGGGATTCCCTCCTCAGTAAGCTCCTGGAATAAGAACAAACACATAGAGTGTCAAAAACCGATGAAGTCCAAGCTCATGACGCTCAGCAGATTGACTTCCCACAGACTCCAGGCAGTGTATCTACATATCCATATTTATAGATCTATTTTGACTACATCTATATGACTATTATCATGTCATGCTGTCAATGCCTTTAATTCAAAAAGCAGACAAACCTCTCCATTTTCAAACGTGATCTCCCTGACCAGAGGCACACACTTGTCCTGGGTCCAAGCATAAGTCAGGTCAAAGTTGGAGAGTGAGCCGAGGTAGATCATGTCAGGAGCGTTTTCGCCCTGTGGTTTGTAGATCACATTGTCTCCACTGAAGCGCTCGGCCTCAGAGACAGCACTAAAGGAAAAGCAGTTGAGAGAGGTTTAGGATTGACAAATATATAAAACAGAAGAATATCAAAACATTGGTTTACATGGAACCTATGACTCACCCAAAGGCAGCCGAGAATGTGCAGTCATCTCGCAGAATATTGGCAACTTTTTCATATGAGTGGTAACCATCAGAGTCCTTTGTTTCAAAGTAACCTATGATATTTCTTTTTGACTTCTATTTAAGAAAACAAAAAAGTTATGAATAGATGATATATTGTTATGATGAGAAAATCGTTTTATAGCCTGTATGTGTGTATTTGCCACTTACATCCAGAGTTTTAATCTCATCCAGTGAGTTCAGCTCTTTCACGGGGTCGACCTGCTGCTGCCGGATGAAGTCAGCAATGGCTACCACTGACCTCTGACCCCTGTATTCCCTCTTCATCATCATCCCATTGCGGAACAGTTTCAATGTTGGGTACTTGGTGATGCGGTACCGCTGAGCAATGTCCGCTGTACAAAGAGGCAAAGAAAGTACATAAAGAAAGACAAATCAATTGATGAAGAGGAGGAAGCAGAGTAAAAACACATGGGGATGGGTGGATAAGGAGCAGAGCAATGATAGAGTTGGCAGTTAAACCACATTCTGAAAAAAAGACACTGCCTTCAGAAAGCTTGCAGCTCTGATCTCCCACATGAAAGCTGCCCCCCCTGCTTAGAGTAAATATTCTCTCTGCACACAGTGAATGAGAGCATGTGCGCTTGTGTGTGTGTCTGTGTGGCAGGTGTCAATCTCTCTGCGGGGTGTCTTTAAGCCTCCAGTCTTCACAGGATGCAGCAGTTTTGTCATTAGTCTTCAAACAGTTTGCAGGTCATCAATAATTCTCTTTAATTTGCTTTATCTCAAAAGGCTGAGGCTGGTGGTTTGTGTGTCTGTGCTTTGGTGTGTTGGGCATCTATGTGTACATATGTCTATCAAATATAGAGTGTGTAGAGTGTGAATGTGCATTTTTGTATTACTTACATATATACAACTAGGGTGCCCTAGCAGTTTAGGCATTAAAAACAACCACCACATGAGCATTTCTTTTATTTTGGATAACATATACAACACATCATTTATGTTAACTGTAATATCCGCCCCAACATAACTAATAATTATTTGACTATGTTCCACATCCCTATAAAACAAATGCTATCTTTTGTTTTTCACTTTTTTGAGTTAAAAATAATCAATGGATGTCATGACTTCATCTTTACGCAGCTGGTACTTTTCTTGACAATGTTAGAAAGAAAACAAAACACTCACAATGTTGGTCACAGTCAACGCGAGCAAACACCACCTGCTTTGTGTCCGGGAACTCCTCCCGCACGGAGTTCGATGATTCCTCAAAAATTGGATGGAGCATTTGACTGAACCTACACCTGCAGGGTTGAAGTTGGAGTGATGTGAGCTCAAAAAGGCTTTCAGAAAAATAAATCATAAAAATCTCCACCACAAATGACACCAATCTAATCATATTCATGGAACCATGAAGCAATGACAGGAAATGTTATCAATACAAGCAAAATTTTAATTTAAACAAGGACATCACTTTATAAAGAGATCAGGTGATTGTGAGAGAGAAACAACACACTTACCAGTCGGCGTAAAAATTCACCAATGCTACCCCAGCATTATCTACAAGAAACAAATAGGAAATAAATATAAATTACTGAATAAAATCAATGTTTATTTTGTGACTACAATGAAATAAAGGACCATCTATGCACAAACATTCGACATTAATAACAGTGCACCAAACATAATATAAGTAAGCTACTTTACAGTTAATTTGAATATCATAATAACCTAGATGTGATGAGATATGTGATGGTAAAGATACTGACATGTTTAGAAATTATAAGGAAATGATTGGTAAAATGTCTCTGTACACACTAACATACAATTACATAATGGCCCAAATTTCACTCCAGTCTGTTGACTGGACTGACTTCATAATAGCCTCATACCAAAGAGGTAAAGATGGAAAATATGCATCTCTTAAGGACATTTGCCAAAGAATTATAATGACAATGGGAATGTCTGCTTATTTACTTTTTTTTTAGAAAGAAAAACATACAAGTATCAAGCTAAGCCAAACAGCTGTTGTCTATAGCATTACATGATGATGGTGTCTTCTCAAGTAACTTTCAGCAAGCATTTTTCTTTAATACACGTTTGAGTAGTTAAGTTGTACATCTTACTTAAGATATCATCAATGTTGCCCGAGTCCAGACTGATGATTTCTGCTACACCAGCACTTGAAAGGCCTATCACCTGCAGACAGAAAATGGATTAGCATAAAACCATGAAAAGCAAATATGCAGTTAGCACAGCAGCATGGCGGAAAGAAAAAAGACAGAATGTAGTTGACTCTGGACAAACTGGACAAACTGGACGAACAGGTCTGTCAGCAAACAGTCAGCATATATTATTAGCATGTTACAAATTCTGCTAAAGCTCAGAATTAAGTTATCAGCCAAAATCTCATGGACAAATGTTATTGCTTAATAGAAAACAATTTTAATCCTTTGAATATGCTCTCTTTCAGTCAGGCGGTTTCTTTGTCATCTTATCTTACACATGGGCTACAACCATAAAAATGGGATTCCAGACAAATTGAAATATGCACCTTAGGCATGGTTGAAAATGGCTTTTCCAAGGTCTATTTACAATGACTTTATTAAAGTGAACTGAGCTTTGGTCTTAAACAGAGCATGGTCCTAAATCTGCTTGATCTCATGCTTTGTATGTAGTGGGAAAAATACACCACATACATTAAGAGCATGTTGATGATATTTATTGTCATATATCACTGATGAAACAATAACTGTTGTGCTGTTGGGATGTTTATCTTTTGCGAGGGAAATTAAATTAAAAACGTGTTTCTTCTTCACTGTTTGTGACTCTAGCTCCATATACCTTCCATACAGCTCCAGTTGTATAAAAAATACACACAGAGGTAATTTGAGGCCTAAAATTACATTGACTGAGGGGTGATGGGGTGAATAACTGCCATGCAAAAACAATTGAAGCCTAAACAAATGCAAAAGCCAATGTTTATCAATGCAGACATCAAGACAGAAGAACACACGATCACTTCACAATCAAAATATTTCAGCAAGACTATAGCTTTAAACGTACTTATCGACAAATGTATGTAATAATTCTTAATCACAGTTCTGTTTTGAGCACAGTCCTTCAACACAGTCCAAAGACCTTCAAAGAAGAGGGTCTTCGAACTGTGACTGGGAAGCCTTAACTGCGGAAGGCAGCACCACGCCCCCCAATGCACAGCCCTCCAGCAACTCTTCTCCTAATTATTTCTGGCAGGTTGTACAGTAAGAAGTGCAATGCTGCATTGTTACATTAATTAAGTTTAACCAAAGTTAGGCAAAATAGAAAATCCTATGCATGTGAACTCATCTTAAGTCTTCAGTGAATAAGCCATAACATTCAAGCTGTTAAATGGTTAAATTTGGGGGTTTTCAATGTGAAAGATCTACAAATCTAGATTTAGATTTTGCAATAATGCCTCACAGCCATGAAGAGAAAGCACAATGTAGCATTTAAATGCATTCACCCAGTTTGGTTACAAGGCCAGTCTCCGCCTGTTTTGGTTTCACTTACAATTAGTTCGATACTGCATTATAAAGAAAGGCAGCAAAACCCTCACATTTCAGAGCTGGGATTGGTGAATATTTAGTGTGCAGCTTGAATATTAGCCTTTACTGTAAGTTGACTTGTCATTTATTTTAAACAAATATTTTAACTGACTAACCTGTTGACTATTTACCCAAAAAGTTAGTTGTAAATTAATGTTCAAGCTGCTGGGAAAAATACTGCACCATCCCAAAGCCCAAGCTGACATCATAAAATGTCAATTTAGTTTTTATCAGAAAACACAACACAATCCACAACACAAACATATTCAACTTAAAAAAACACATAATGCCCACAGTCTAAAATCATTTGGTTATCAAAAGAGCTGCTTATAAATATATTGTTTCCTGTTCTTTTTCTAACTTCGTTCGGTGTTTCACTATGGGATATCGCCTTGGCATGACCAACCAGGGAAGCTCCAATGGCACCACGTCTGTCAGTGACAGACAGGTCGAGCTGTGCTGGGGCACCGCCCCCTTCATACTATCACAGCCGACCCGCCCCTCAAAATCATTCTCGCTTTCTTCCCGTGAAGAAACTGTGTGGAAGCTCCCTCAGCTATTCGGGCTAGCTTGGTGTTGCTAAACTGTTCGCAGACGCGCCGTTAAGGTCCTCGTCGCCGAACGCAGTCCCTGGCTTACGTCCTTTATTTGCTGAGTAAGTTCTTCGCAAGAAGTTTTCCACTTGATCTTGGTGTAGTGTCCGCGTCAAGGCGAGCTGCTCCACCGACCACCCTGTATTATCTACCGGGGGTCGGTTAACTGTAGATCAGTTACCCACAGACTAACGCGTTGCGGCGAGTCAGCGTGGATACGGTTGACATTTGTTTGTTAACTGTGTGTTTACCGGGAGCGGAGCTAACGTGTCGCGGCGAGCTAACTCTTAGGTGTTTCGTTAGCTAGGACCTTAAACTCCGGGTGCTAACGCTAATTACCGAGCAGGGCTTAGCATCACAGCTAATCTGCCGGGTGCACGGTGTCTTAGCCGACAAGCTACATCAGTCACCGAGAGTAAAGCTAACGCATTACGGCGAGCTGACTTTACGGTGCTTGGTGAGCGATCTCCGTGCGCGACGAAATGTCTCTCTCTTCGCCCGCTGCCATGTCCTCGACCGCAACCCCCGCCAAAGGGCCGGTTTCGAAGGTCAAAGAGGCTGCATCCCGCCTGTGTCCCGCGTCATGCGGCTCATCCATCTCAGGCAGGGACCCTCATCCCATGTGTATTACGTGCATGGGTGCTAAACACGCACAGGCGTCTCTGGCTGACCCGCAGTCGTGTCCACACTGCGCGGATATGCCAGAGAAAATTTTGGAGAGGAGACTGAGAGTGGCGGTCGCTAATTCTCAGGACCCATGTCTGTCGGGAGAAACCGCTGTGGCTAAAACTCCCCATGTACCGCGAGCTACCACGAGCTGGGCGGATATGATGGAGGAGGAATACACAGACATGCCGCCACTCTTTGAGGAGCTCCCTGGCGTAGAGCCAGAGGAGGATGCTGAGGGCTATGCCAACTCAGACATTCTCAACTTGGATGATATGGAGGAGGACGAGGACGATGCCACTTTTCCAGTGCCTTCTCGCCCCTCCAGTGCATCTGATGTCGCTCCTCCAGCTGACAGCAGCCTTTACGAGGTCTGTAAACGAGCTGCTTCTAAGCTGGGCATACAGTGGCCTGCAGTTCAGGACGCAGGTGGCACTGAGAGGGACCTTTATGATGGTAAGAGGCTTCCACCAGCTCAACCACCAGCCAAACAGCTCCTTCCAGCCGTGCCTGCGTGCATGAGGGAAATGAGCCGTTTTTGGTCCTGTCCCTTTAAGAACAAGCTCCCCACCAAAGGATGTTCTAAACTGGAGATCCATGGGATGAAGGAACTGGGGCTGTCCGAACCCCCAGTGGTGGAGTCTTCAGTAGCCCACCACCTTCACCCTGATCGCCGCTCTGTCTCGGCCTCCTCTAACATCGCTCTGCCTAGTAAGATGGAACGCGTCACATCTTCCATCTTCCAGAGGATGTATAAATATGCAGCTCAGTCAGTCTGTTCTCTGAATGCAGTTACACTGCTGTCTGCGTACCTGGCTGAGATTTTGGAGGAGATGGGCCGCCAATTGGACTCTGGAGCACCAAACCCAGCTCTTTGGGACGAGATCTGTGTGGTGAATGATCTCATCCTGCGCTCCTCACGGGGAGCAGTGCAGGGCAGTGGCCGAGTTATGGGCCTCGCTGTCTCAGGAGAGAGGGCCCTGTGGCTGAACCACTCGAGCCTGAGTGATGCACAGAAGGCGGATGTGATGGATGCCGCATACGACCCCACCAAAGGTCTGTTTGGCCCAGCTCTGGAGAGGATGAGGGAAACCAGCACCCTCAGAAAGCAGGAGGGAGAAGCCTTTGATCTCTGTCTGCCCAGGAGACAAGCCCCTCGCCCCCCTCAGGCCGCCAAGCCCACCTTTGCAGCCTCAGCTGCCGCAGTGAGGAGACGTCAGAGCAGTGCCCGCCCTCAGAGGCAGACTGGTCAGCAGGGCAACCAGCAGCCCAGGTCTGACGCCCAGAGACCGTGGGGCAAACACTCCTTTGCAGCGGTCGCAGCAAAGAACCGCCCGTCTCACCCCACTGACGGAAAGAAGAAGCGGGCGTCCTAACAACCCCAGCTTCTCCATCTCCCCCTCCGGTCAAGTTAAGAGTCATGGAGGGGGACCACCAGGACCCCGTCATGTGTGGTTCAGGAACCCTGGCTGTTGTTTGTTCTCCAGGGCTCCTTGTTCAGTCTCCCATGTGGCAGGCCCACGGGGAGAAGACACAGGGGTTCTCCAAGTTAATGTGTCACCAAACACTTCCACCCTGTCCAAACCTGTTGCAAATAAAAACAGCATTTTCGCAGCCAGGCACAAAGCCAAGGGCGAGATGCAAAATAAAAAACACAAAAATAAATCAATGTCATGCACCCCCCTCGCCACCAGAGGGAGCTCACGCTCCACTGGCGAGACACGATTCTCACCGAGTCGTGGGGGTGACGTCACCACAGCTCGACACAGGACCTCTCTCTGTCAGAGCGGACGGGTGGCGCGCATGCGCAGTTCACCCATGGATTCTATCCACTGTATCTCACGGATACAGACTTCAATTTGCCATGAAACCACCCAGGTTCAACGGTGTGTTAGTTTCAGTGGCCAAGGGGGACGCTGCACGGGTTTTGGAAGACGAAATAACGTCTTTACTGAGCAAACGAGCTATCAGAGCTGTCACGGCCGCGGAGTCACAACAGGGTTTCTACTCCCGGTACTTCCTCATTCCCAAGAAGGCAAGCACAGCCCTTCGCCCCATCCTAGATCTCCGTGTGCTAAACAAACACCTACGGAAATACACATTCAGGATGTTGACACACAAAGTGCTCTGTCGCTCTATCCGTCAGAGAGATTGGTTTGTAACGATCGACCTCTCGGACGCGTATTTTCACATCGCCATTCACCCTGCACACAGAAAATATCTCAGGTTCGCTTTCCAAGGCAAAACCTACGAGTATCAAACTGTCCCATTCGGGCTGTCGTTAGCTCCGAGGGTATTCAGCAAGTGTGTGGAGGGGGCTCTGTCTCCATTACGGAGCAAAGGCATCAGAATTTTTTCGTACATAGACGATTATCTGATATGCGCTGGCTCGCACGAGCAGGCGGTCATGGATTCTGCTGTGGTGATAAATCATCTCAGGGATCTTGGGTTCAGTATAAACTGGACGAAAAGTCAGATAGAGCCCGTACAGTGTGCGGAGTATCTGGGTCTGAAAATAAACTCCCTGTCATATCGCGTCACGCTATCAGACGGGAGAATAAAATCTCTCACACAGTGTCTCTCCCTCTTTCAGATGGGGAGAGTCGTGTCGTTTCGACTATGCCTACGTCTGCTCGGCCTGATGGCATCAGTGATAGCTGTAGTGCATTTAGGTCTGTTGATGATGAGAGATTTTCAGCGGTGGGTTGCGGCTTTGCACCTGTGCCCGCGCCGTCACCTCAACCGCAGAGTGAAAGTGACTCGGACCTGTGTGAAGTCTCTCCGTCAGTGGAGGAACGCAGGGGCGTTCACCACGGGGGTCCCGCTGGGGACGGTGACGTCCAGGGTTACCATGACAACGGACGCTTCCCTGTCAGGGTGGGGAGCAACGATGTCAGGCAGAGCGGTGAATGGCTCCTGGGGTCCAGAAATGGCCCAGATTCACATAAATGTTTTGGAGCTCTGGGCAGTGTTTCTAGCGCTGAAACACTTCCTGCAATTTCTCCGAGGCCGTCATGTTCTGGTGAAAACAGACAACTCCACTGTGGTAGCCTATGTCAACCGTCAGGGAGGCACTCGCTCACTACGGTTACACAAGTTGGCTCGGGAGATGATACTGTGGAGCAGCACCAGGCTCCTCTCACTCAGGGCGACACATGTGCCGGGAGTTCTGAACAGAGGGGCGGACTTGATGTCTCGTGGGAATCCTCTGTACGGGGAATGGTCTCTGCACCCGCAGGTTGTGGACCAGATTTGGAAGAGATACGGCCGAGCCGCCGTAGATCTCTTCGCCTCGCAGGAAAACGCCCGCTGTCCGCTGTTTTTCTCCCTGTCGGACATCACTGCACCTCTCGGTGTGGATGCTCTGGCTCACCCGTGGCCAAACGTGCTGCTCTACGCATTCCCTCCCCTCAGTCTGATTTCCCCCACCCTGGCCAGGGTGAGGGAGCAGAATCTGTCTCTCATACTGGTGGCGCCAAGATGGCCGTCCAAACACTGGGTGGCGGAAATAGTTCAGATGTTGGCGGGCGACCCCTGGCCTCTGCCCATACGCAGAGACCTCCTGTCCCAGGCACGCGGGGAGATTTACCACCCCCACCCAGACCGCGTGGCGCTCTGGGCCTGGCCCGTGAGAGGTTTAATTTGGACGCAGCAGGACTGCCTCCGCAGGTTATAGACACCATTCAGAGTGCAAGGGCTTCCTCCACCCGTGCTTTGTACGGCTGTAAATGGCGGGTTTTCGAGGAATGGTGTGAGTCTAGACTCACAGTCCCTTTTCAGTGTTCAGTTGTGGACCTGTTGTGTTTTCTACAGGAGCTGGTGGATAAAGGAAGAGCTTTTTCCACAGTAAAAGTGTACCTCGCTGCCATCTCAGCATGTCACGTGGGTTTTGGTGATAAACCGGTGGGACAGCACCCCCTGGTTTGTCGCTTTATGAAAGGTGCACGTCGAAAGCTCCCAGTTTCTAGGCACCTGGTTCCACTGTGGGACCTTCTGGTGGTGCTGGATGCCCTTTCTCAGCATCCCTTTGAGCCTTTGGAGGCTGTGGGGATGAAGTTTGTGTCTCTGAAAACGGTTCTGCTTTTGGCTTTGTCTACGGCGAAGCGCGTGAGCGACCTTCAGGCGTTGTCTATCCGCCCTTCCTGTCTACAGTTCGGTCCGGGACTCTCCAAGGTTTGCTTGCGGCCCAATCCGGCTTTTGTGCCTAAGGTGGTGGAGTCGGCTTACAGGTGTCCCACAGTAGAGTTGCTGGCTTTTCACCCGCCTCCATTCTCCTCGACGGAGGAGCAGAGGCTTAACACTTTGTGTCCGGTGAGGGCTCTGCAGTCCTACGTGAGTAGGACGGCAGATTTCAGGCGTACTGACCAGCTGTTTGTTTCCTGGTCCACTACCCATAAGGGCAAGCCATTGTCCCGCCAGAGGCTGTCTCACTGGATTGTGGAGGCCATTTCTGTGGCGTACAGTTGCAAAGGTTTGCTGCCGCCCCAGGGTTTGCGTGCTCATTCCACCAGGAGTATAGCTGCTTCCTGGGCTCTGTTTAGAGGGGTGTCTGTTCAGGATATTTGTGCTGCGGCGAGCTGGGCTACGCCTCACACCTTTGTCAAGTTTTACAGGCTAGATGTCTCTGGTCCTTCTTTGGCCCAAGTGGTGCTCGGTGCCGGTGCTCCGGGGTTGGAGTGATGTTGTCACTCAACCTTTTGTGGTAGTTAGGCTTCGGGAGTCATATGCAATCCGGGAGTGGTCTATATCTCCCATAGTGAAACACCGAACGAAGTTAGAAAAAGAACGAAGGGTTACTCAACGTAACCCCGGTTCTTTGATAACAGAGTGAGGTGTTTCACTATGGGATATCGCCTTGGCATGACCAACCAGGGAAGCTCCAATGGCACCACGTCTGTCAGTGACAGACAGGTCGAGCTGTGCTGGGGCACCGCCCCCTTCATACTATCACAGCCGACCCGCCCCTCAAAATCATTCAAGACCGGTTTCTTTCCGTGCCTAATGCAAGAAGGGGCGTGTGGTGAAACACCTCACTCTGTTATCAAAGAACCGGGGTTACGTTGAGTAACCCTTCGTTTCTCTGACAGTTGAACCAACACAACAATGAGGATCAAAACCCTGTGGACTTCCTGTTCACCACACAGAGTGACAAAGCTGTTAACTGTTGAGAAATACCACAGTTAGACCACTTTAACATTTGTAAAGATACTTCTGTGCAGCTCAGATGTAACTTTTCAGTTTCCTTTATAGGCCCTGACTGCGCTCTCTCCAGTTCCGGCTTTTCAGCCAATAAGAATGAGCCACAACAGAGGAATTCACCAATCGGTGAGCGTCAATCAGAGACACTAATATATCCTATCAATAACTTCGTGCATCTGTATAGCAGCAAATATTAAGTCCAAGTGAATAAATCAGACCAAACATTACATTAAATGTCTAAACTAACCGTGCTTTAGCATTAGCATCCACCTCCCAGCTGTCAGTAAGTGGCAACATTCAATACTAGCTGACCGCTCGACTTCTCAACAAACTTAGTCAAACTTCAACTCGTGTGTTTTCCACCTACACTGAGAGGGTACACTGTCTTAGAAAAGAATCACTGACTTATATGAGATGGACTATGGCTGGTTAGAACACCACTGGTCGTGGTATTTCACACTACCGGCTAAGTTGACACCGCAGCTGAATAAGTCGATTAAATATAAAGAGGAACAGAGGGTGTAACGCAGTTCAGCCTGGTAGATAGACGCAGCTTTGGAGCAGAGAGAGTTTTGTTACCCTCAGCACTTAATAGCCACGTATCATGCCAGCAGAGACTCATCGGTTAGCTAGCAGCTAACTAACCTTAGCTTAAAGCGGCTACTAGTTAAGAGTGAATTGCAAAGCTGCGACACGGAGGCTTACCAGCAGTATAACCGTGACGTAGCGGATTTCCAGAGAGGAAGATGCTGCTAACAGTTTCATTGTACAGTGGAGTTATTTCTGAGGTGGTGGTGGTGGTGGTGGTAGTACTCTTCAGTCTTCCCAGTCTGTTACGACGCCGCTATTCTCACCGCAGCAGGAAACTGGCGGCGAACCGATTTCACTGTGACCACGGATGCGAAGTGGCGTTTCCTTATTTTTCTTTGGCTTTGTGGGTAATGTAGTTTTTAAAGTCAATGCACAAGTTTATCTGGTAAGTGAAGAAAACACCAAACATGGCGGCGCGTTGCTGTGTGACAGTGGTGGGAGTTGTAGTATCTTTGTAATCCAGACGGTAAAGACTGAACGGGACGTCTTGGAAGAAAACTTTCCAGGTTTTCATCTGATAGGAAAAGAGAGCCAAAAGGTAAATAAAACACCGACGACGAGTATGATTAAGGAACACTGATTTCCAAGACAATGACGTTAACGTTACACTTTGTTTTGTTGATGCAACGATGTGTAATTCTTCAGCATGTTTATGAATAACTGATTTCTCTTGAACAAGGATAGTTGCATCATTGTGACTTTTTGTAATACTCTCTCCATCCTGTTTTTCTCTACCAATGTGCTGTAGTGTTAAAAATCGAAAATACTACACTACTGAAGTACAAAACTAAGGTTGGGAAACGTTGAGGTGTTGTGATACTGCACATCTATCCAAAGTCCACTGTAACTCAAAATCCAGAACAGTTTTGTTTATTTTCAGAGGAGTACTTGAGAGTTACTTGAGCCCTTTACCTAGGTGAAAGCAGCAAAAGTTCACTGTGCAAATAGTATTTTAAGAGTAAAGTATTCCAAATAAAAGTTAAATGCGCAATAACACCTTTTAGAGAGCAGTTATAGATCCTCCAAGATCCTGAAATTGTTACAAAATCATATGCACATTATTAAAAATCAAGAACGCACAAAGGCCACTCAGTGTTGTCCCACAGTGTCAAGTACACTCAAAAAGGTGATCCATATTGAAATTGCCACCAAAATCCAGTAATTTCCTTGGTACATAACTTCAAAATGTCAAAAGGTTAGTTTTGTTGCGGGACAAATGACAACTTTATCATTCTATTTCTAATTAAGTTCTTAATCTGCAGTTCAAAGTTCTTCAACACAGTTCTTCACCACTGTTCAAAATCAACAAAATATTCACAAGCACCACAAAAAACATCAGCTATAAATGCCAAGAGGGCTCTTCTACTAATTACAATAACATTCTGGTTATTGTCATCAGATTAAAACAGCTGAGAGTTTCTTGCATCAAAACCATTCAACGCAACCATTCTTGAAAGTTTGAGCCTGTCTACTTTTTTTGTGCTTTGCATTAACTGATTCATTTCATTTTCAAATGTCGTGCACCACAATAAAGGAAAAACTGGAGCTGTTGAAATGTCTCACACAAACTGAGACAAATTGAACGCTTTATAGTCAAAGAGGTATTTCTGTTTACATTCATCTTGAGTCTATATTTCTGATATGCTGGACAAAAAACAAAAAAATAAATGTATTTTATATAGGTCAGGGGCAGGATCCCACTTCTTAGCTGAGCACAAACAGATCTGTGAGCTCTGTGAACTCAGGTTTAGGATGAAACACTGCTCTGGATGGTAAATATTCTTGATCCGACAGTATGTTCTCAGTTTAGCTTTGCACAAGACACCCTCAGGCCATTTCTGAGGATTTGTTTTGATTTGGCAGACATGTTAAGATACTTTATTTGAATATATGTATCGCAAACCTACTTTACAAAATGCTTTTGAAAGCTCTCATCACCAGGAAGAGATATTTGATAAATCTCAACAGAAAATATGTTTGGTTAGTCTGTTATCAGGCATGTTAATGAATTTATTCCACAGTCACACTAATGCCTTACTTCATATGCATAAGAGCTTTTAATCTTAGATGGTCAGAGATCCACACTGATCTCTGACCTCCTGAACTCGCTTTGCCTCGACACAATCGTAGCACAATGAAGCCACTTCAAGGTAGAAACTTCCCAGTCTAGGACATCGTGGTCCTCCACACACTTTGCACATCTCCCTTTTCCCCTACAGGAAATTGGTGTATTCCCACGCCTTTGGCATTTAAATTAGCGTAGTGGTCCTCTTTGATACATCCTGACTTGGAATGCTAAGTATCTTATGAACACCTCAGAGAGAAGAACATTTCCCTCAAACGTTCACAAGGTCCAATCACACCTGTGTAGAACATAATAGAATCGAAGAGAATAGAATCGTTTGGTCCATAAAATATCAGAAAGTGTTAAAAAATGTTGATCAGCGTTTGTCAAATCTGGAAATGATGATTTTCTTGAATGTCTTTTATCAAAGAAATGAAGGAAATATTCACATTTAAGAAGCACCTTTAATCATGAAAAAAGCGTCAAACCTATTAATCGATTATCAAAATAGTTGACGATTAATTTAGTAATCAATTAATAATCGATTAATCAAGTAACTGTTACAGATCACAACTTAAACCAAACAGTATTATTCAAACAAAGGATTGTTCCACTCCACTGGATCAGATTATAACAATCCTTTAGTCTGTGTGTGATCAGGACAGTAGCAGTTTATTGCTGGCAGGTATTTGTGGGAACAGGTGGGCTGGTCTCAGTATGTGAGTGATCCTCTTCTACTCCTGGCAGGAGCCAGGATCAGGGCAGGTAGGGGACCTGGACATGCATACACACCCACCAATGATGCACTGAACTGGGAAACATCTGCCGAAGTGTGCCCTTCAACAAGCTATGGTAAGAATCCATCACACACAGTGCAGATCCCAGAAGAGTTTGTTTTTTTCTGAATTGCAGAGTGGTTAAATTACTGTCTCACCTGCACAAGTCATTTGTAATTCTCTCTTAAGAGTCAAAACCATTGGGACTATGTGTAACAAGCATAATTGTGTTTGCTGTTACTGCCTAATTGTTAAGAAGATTAAGGTGTAATGTTGAATTGAATCCCTGCATTAATATTTTATGGGCTAAAGCTGTTCATAGGGGGGTTCACAGTGTGTGTGCCACTCACAGATGGAGTCAGAGGAGGATTCCTCTCTCTCTATCTCTTTCTCTCTCTCTCTCCTGGTCTGAATATCAGTGAGGGAAAGACACAAGAGCAGGATGTCCTTATTCAGCTGTGTAATGCTTGGAAATGATCTTTTGTAGAGTTTAGTTTATTTTGAATGTATAAAACAAAGTTGTATCACTCCACTAAAATGCAGAGCAGAGGAAAGAAAAGTGAAGGAGTAAATGCAGAGTTATATTATATTAACATTGTGTTTGTGCTTTAAGTTTAATAGATGGGGGAAAATTGAGTCAGTGTGAGACAGTAAAAGTAATATGGTCCCAGGCTTATAATCCTTGTTAGTGATGTATTGTGACCACAGTTTCCCTCAGTTTGTTTTTTACCATCTTGATTCCACTGTGCTGGCAGTGATGTGTGAAGATAGTAAAGGCACTAAAGTAAAGTTGTCGTGTGTCGTTTTCCCCCAGTTCTTTATTTGTTTTATTTTTTCCAGACCATGAGGCAGGGCTTTAGTGAGCTCGCTCTGTGCCAGGATGAAAGATTCTGTGTGCTTGTGTTTGTCCTGCTGCTTATATTCATGTGTGTGTGTGTGTTTGAAATGTTACCTTTGAACTTCCTGCAAGCGTTGTTGTTCCTGAATGTGCCTGGCTCCCCCAGAACATTTGGTGACTGTATGTTAATTGCACATGTGTGCATTGCTTTGTGGGTATGTTTGAAGCCAGATGGCACGCACCACACACACACACACACACATACACGCACACACACGCACTAAACTCACAACTCATGCCCTCCCTCCCCCTGCTCTTGATGCCAGCCCCATACTAACAGATGAAGTGTGTATGTGTTAATAGTACATATGCATGTAACCAAGTAAAGATGTGAGCTGTCTGCCCCCTAGTGGATTCTCTCCTCTCCTCTCCTCTCCTCTCCTCTCCTCTCCTCCCCTCTTCCCCTGAGCAGAGCTACATTCTGTCCAAGTCTGTCACTTTTTGTTACTCTGTCATTGTGGATGTAATTGAAGCAACAGGACTGCCAAAGGATTCGTGAGGCCCGCACCTGTAATTAACGTCAGACTAAGTGACTGCAGTAAGAGAAAGCACTGCTGTGAACAAACTCTGTCGACTGAAGACAGTCATTCTCGATATGCAGCAGCAAACCCTGGAATACTGAAGCCAAGGAATGATTACATTTCCCCCCCTGAAACACTTTGGATTCTTTTCAAAGATGGCACTTTGTGAATGTAAAATGAGTCCTCAGTGCGAAGGGAATATACAGCACATCTGTGCAGCCCAGTATAGTTTCCTTCAGGAAGGAGCCAGAGGAGGGAAATGTCTCCATTCTTTTTTTCTTTTTCTTTTTTGTTTAATGTGGAGTGTTTTATTAGCCCGATTTCTTTACATTTTATTTTGCTCATTCATCCGTCGATAAGCTTATTTCAACTGTGTTTAGTCAGCATATTCGGTGCCAGGTAGCCAATCAGGAATGAAAAAGTGTGCTCCATTTAGAAAAAGTTGTACCTCAGCAACTACGTAAGGTCACTCTTGATCTGCGGCAAGAGTAGAAGAGAAGAAAGAAAACAAATTGCTTCGAAAGTCCACTTTGCATCAGTGGTTGCATTCAGTAGCTTTGTGTGTTTGAGTGAGTGAGTGAACTCCAGCAGTATCAGTATCATAGTAAAAAAAAAAAAATCAATAATTGATTCATACAAATAAGATTTGGACTGAAATAAGTGGACATGATGTTCTATTCATTTGATGATAGGTGTGTACACCTTAACCTATAATATGAAAGTATTAAATACATGACATGACAGTGAATATTCTGTTTAACATGGAGACGTGCGCATGTGGTCAAAGTACAATCTAACATTTTTAAAATTACCATAGGCATACAGGAACGTATATAATGATATATAAAATAGGCCAATAGTAGCCGCCGTCTAAATAAATTATGGATATATATATAAATTAACATGTTAGAAATATAGAATAGAATAGGATGCCCTTTATTGTCATTATACAGTGTACAACGAGATATGGAGAGCTTCTCCTTTTCAGTGCAGAAATTTCAAAACAGTTGAGAAAGTGCAAATATACTCTATATAACACAGGATAATATTTAAATATAAACGTAGAAAAAACAACAACAATTCACATCCATCAAATTGCATGTTTAAATTGGCATAGAACACAGAACAATCCTAAATAAAATGACAACGTTGAAAGACAACTCACTCCACCACTGAGCTACTGTCGCTCCAAATTGTGTTTCAATCTGAAAGTCAATCAATTGTGCATCTGAAGTCAAAATAAGAATAATTATTAGAATAAGGTTTGTTTTTTTACTTTTTAAAGTTCAGAATAAAAAAGTGCTTCACATTCACAAGGTCCGACGATTCTTTTTCTCTTCTGGAGTGGCCTCAAGAGTGTGAATGCTCATCTGTGTCATGTCTGAATTCGGACAAACCACAGCTCTTTGTTTGGTGGATTTTAGTTCACACACAAAAACGAAAAAGAGGGTCAGGGATCCAGGCTAAAAGAACTCATTCCTGGTACTGAGACGTACAACTGTCTGACTCATCCTCTTGTAACTGATTGGTGTGAAGTTGGCTTTTATTGCACTGCGATCAGGGAGAACCCTGGAAATTCACGACAAAAGATTCTCGCTGCTCTCTTTAGACATACGCTCACCTGTTTCTAACTCTCTCAGCTCCCATTGTTCACGGCGTTGCGGCGTCTATGACCTCTCTGGGTCATTGTTCCCTCCTCTCCTGCTCAGGGAATACGATTAATGCAAGGAGGACCTAATGAAAAAAGATTATTGGCGAGAGCAAGGCAGTGAACGAGGGAACAAGGAACGTAAGAAAAGGTGAAGAAAGTTTGAATAGAGAAATCCAAAAGTTTTTTTTGTTCTCACTGATGATGAGTGCAGATGTATATTATGAAGACAAAGGAACAAGTCATCCCTGTGACAGTAAATTACCAGGAAGAGGAGAGAAGACTAGCACAGGGGGTGGACAGGAGAGAGGGAAGAGCTCTGGAAAGCACAATGCTGAAGATGGGAGGGAAACAAAAGGCAGCAGAAGTGGTGGAGCCGAGGCGAGAGGGGAGAAAAGGGATGGGTGGGGGGAGGGGGGGGAGATGGAGTGATGTGGGGAGAAGCCACTCTCATGTAATTAAAGTGGCCTAGTTGAAAGGCTGCACCTTGCCCCCACTCCCCTCCTGCACTACCCCTCCCATTCACTCCAAGCCTCCACATACACTGTACAGTGGCAGGTTTATGAGTTTATGAAGACAGCGTAAAAGCACCGCGAGACGCCGACACCATTGTAGAGTTAGGTTATTAATGCGCAACACAAGTGCGTCTATGTGCTAGAGATGGGTATTTCAAGCAAAAGTGCATTTTGACAGTCACTGGGGATTATACCATGAATATTCGTATTGCCCGTCAAAAGCGTCAGTGCTCCAGCCAAACCTACACGACAGACTTTAAATTGCTCTTGTACATCAGGCATCATTTCTTTTAGAGGGCATTGCTTCACTCTAAGTAAACAAACAAGCCCAGTGCATGAGAGCTAGTCAGAGTAATGCTGGGTCCATGTAATGTTGGCAGCGCAGACTCCATCTGCCACAGTCACTGAACTAAAACAGAGCTGAGCGTGTTGTGATTGGCTCACAATCAGCAGTGCTGTCGCTAAATACACCAGGCTCCTCTGTCAAATATCGAGACTTTAGAAATGTCTTTGCTAAATGTTGGCGATTAACGCATGTTTTCAGGATTTTTAAGTCTTTTTACCTGATCTGCTGTTCGGCGTTGTTCGATTTGATTCTTGTGTCGGACGTCATGCTCATTTCTCGTGCTAGCAGGTACCAAAGAAAAGCACCGGGTACTATCGCTAATGGAAAAGCAAACCTAGAACTGTATTTGTGGGGCAGATTTTCAGTGACCCTGGTCATTTTCTTCACTTCAGTTTACAGGAAGAGGTTCAAGATGCATTCAGGAAACCTTGTAAATGTCATCACTTCTGCAAAAGCATATGTAATGCACTAATCAAATGCCTGCCTGCACCACAAACTTTCCATTATAATCATGAATAATCATATTAGTATCATAAAAACCCATTTTCATGCTCAGCACTACTATGCGCAGACCTTTTATTCACACTCATGTGTCAGAGGACTTGATGACGAGCCCTGCAGCAGGTCTTAAGACCTAAAGTTTTTGTATGAAATCAAACGAGCAAGAAGAGGGAAGTAACACTGCTAATTATTCTGTCAAGTCTTGACAACACAGGAGCATTGATGATTATCTTTGATCATGACAGTTCAATCGACCCAGGCGTGATGGAGTTCATGTAGTGTAACAGATTCTTATGAAAGCCATGACATAAATCTCACTGTGTGGAATTTATTTCATTTACCTTCATGTACAGTATACTGTACTTTACTGTGTGTAGCAGTAGATTTCTGTCCTATATTTTAAAGTGCACAAAAATGTTATATATACAATTTAAAATAGAAAGACCTTATTGTTTTTCCTTCTTCTTTTCATATTCCATAATAACAACATCTGGCTCTGGCTCACACAGATGAAATTTGCTGTTGTGCTGATGTGCACATAGGAAATACAACTCTGTGAGAGACTCTTTTCATTTTTCTTTTCTTTTTGAATCAAAATCATTGTTATAGTGTGACCTCCCTTACCCTGTTGTTGCATGTGATGGACACATTTTCTCTTTGTACCATATTCATGGACAACAAACTACACGTAATTAGCCAGAACAAAACAATGCTGAACTTAATCACACACACCAAGGGTTAGGGGGTTCACACACACACACACACACACACACACACACACACAGAGAGAATCCCTCTCCTCTGACAGAAACTGCTTCAGTGTCTTTTTTTTCCCTGTTTTTTTTCTGCTGTCTTTTCATCTCTTGTGCAATTTTGAGCAGGCTTTCAGGCCTCTCTTGCTAATATAGGCTCCCATTGTTAGTGTTACAGCATTATGAGCTTCTTTTGTGTGTGAAACTCTGCTCCCAGAAGCCCGCACTGAAACATGATAGGCAGCATGGGGTGGCAGTGGTGAGATCTCTTTATTGGTGCTTTTCTTTTACTGGGTAATTATGGAAATAATTCTTCTTTGTCCGGGCCTTTCTCTGCTGACGGTCCAGTTCTTAATTAATTGGCAGCGTGAAGGACCGGCCAATTTTAAATCACATGGGAGGAGTCGAGGGGAGCTTGTTTTATTGGCTGATGCCAGGTCGGGGCAGCGGGCGGGTGGAGCATCTGATTAGATTAGATTTAATTAAGGCATGGGGCCCCTGGATACACGTTGGTACATAAATGGGCTGTATGCCAGGCTGGTCGTTGTTGGGAGTTGAATAATATGTGCTCACACATGTCGCTGAGTACGCCATGAGGCCTTGAAGGTCAGGTACATGGGGGAAAACACGAGGCGTGGCTTCAGGAGGAAACAGAGGAGGGGCTGGAAAACACTCCTCCCTCTGATGAGAGCCTGCTGGCATGTCCACATAAATGGTTTGACATATACTTTTATAGTACGTCTAACTCCCAGCAGCTGGTTAGAGTAGCTTAGCCAATGAGCACAGGTCTGACACTATGTTCAGTCAGATTTTCAGGCAGACTGTCAGCACGGTTTGATCTGACAAGCGATCAAATCGAGTGTGTGTGTGTGTGTGTGTGTGTGTTGACACAAGCAACCTGTTTGCATGGGTTGCTTTGGTATCAATGTGATGGAACACCTCTATGAGATTTCCTTTTGTCCCATAAAACCAGTGTGACTAGGAGCTTCATTAGGGAGAGAGTGCCCTGGAGTATTCTTTAATCCGTTATTTGAAAGGTTCAGTTCGTTTGACTAAAGTGTGAAACAAACTCGGACCGGCTGAACGTTGCAACCCCCAATTGTCCCCAATCGTACGGAGTCAAGCCGACTGTTAGGTGTGAAAACGACCTATGTCTACTCTGCACCCAGGAAGCACTCTCACACAAAGAGTAGAGTAGGTGGCAAGGCTTTCAACCATAGATGCAGGGAAAATGTCCCCACTTACAAAAAACAATCTGCAATCTAAACAAGGCCTTAGGCTGAATAATCACCTTACTTGATTCTATTTACATCTGAGAGAGAGATAGACTTTCCTCTAATAGGCATTTGGACGCAGTAACTTTCTTCAACACAGAGACTATTCACGCTTTTGTCTGCCGTGTTGTGCAACTTCAGCTTCATTCTCTCTGGCTTGCACAGGTGGAGGGAATCTCTTGCCTGCGCTAAACACAGTATATCCCCAGGAGCTTGTCAGTCTATAAGCCTGGAATACATTAAAAAAGCACCGAAAGGGCTTCATGTGGGAGATGGAATCCTTACGGATACACAGAAGCATTTTCAGACTATTGATTCAACCTCAGGCTACATCACCATGTAATGGTCATTTTCTGGCGAGCGTGTCCTCAGCTGTCACGCCTGCATGATTGCTAGTGAAATTCACAAAGATGTGAATTCTGTTGGGTATTAGGCTTTAATACACACAGTCCATTCATCTTCAATACAAAAAAAAAACCTCAAACAAAGAACATTGAAAGTGTTCCAGTGAGTGTTTTGAACCTTTTTAGGAGGAACACGGAGGTTTAATGTTTAGTCCAGCCCCCCAGCCCCCAGCCCCCAGAGGCATTAGCGTAATTTGAACTGAAACAGGCACTGTAAAAGACTTTTATGTAACCCATTCCTCATTAGCACAGTCTCGCTGCACATCCATAATAAATAGGTCCCCTTCCATCCTCCCTCCCTCTTCAGTACAACAGCACTGTCTGCTGTAAGCAGCTGAAATGCCATTTACACGACTCTCACTCCAAGTGCCTGATTGAAACTCTCACTTTGCGTGAATGGTGAAGTGATATTCCCTCATCCCATCTCAAATAATAAGCCGCAGTGCTTTGTTGTCAGTACAGTAGACCCTTTACTTATCACAAGCCAGCGAGTTGGCTGCTGCGTGTTTCCTACTGCTGGCCCCAGCTCTCATTGCGAACATTGCCCAGACTACTAAGTAGTTTATAGACTCTCCTTTTTCCCCCTGCAACAAACCTGGTAATCTGTGACAGTCCCCGGTGTCCTCTCTGTCTCCTCATATCTTCAACACTGAGCAAAAAAGGGTTCCTTTTTTTGAATCTAAAACTGCTGGTAACTGTTGTGCCCTCACAAAGCCTTGTTCAGCCTCTGTATTTGCTCTGCCTTTATAACAAAGAGTACGGTCTCTAATTTAAACTGAGTCCTCACTTTTCAGAAGTACCCTCCACGCTGAGTACGATGCTGCATTTGTTCGCCTTGTCTCTGGGAGCTCTGGTGGAGATTCTGACTGCTGTCATGCTTATTATTTTGCACTCTCATCTCCGAGAGAGGCCGCCTCCATTGAATCATGTAGAGACTCCTTTTCAAAATGAAACCAGAAAACAATTTGCTGCTTGATATTCACAGCCATTCACTTCACCCCTCCTCTTTATTCCCCTGGCTCTGCAACTCCAGTAGACATCGTACCATTTACTCAACCTTCTATTCCCCTAAATTGTTTACCTCTTAACCATCCTTCCTTCCTTCCTTCCTTCCTTCCTTCATTCATTCCCCTCAGCGTCTCCCACACCACCATTTACTCTCTCATTTCCCCAACCTCGTCAATGTTCTCTTCATCTCTTCTGGGGATGGCTCAGTATTACTTTTTTTATGTCACATACTGGTCCAGATAGATACTGATATCAGTCCAATACGTTCTCAAAATGACACTCGTCCGCCTTTTTGTTCCTGATATCTTTTATCATAAAGTTCTAACTAAACTAAACTTCTTAACCCCCACACCTCAGGTGAACTTTCTAAAAGCATGACTTTGGGTCCATATTTCAACATTCATTTCTGTATCTTTACTATCTTACTGCCTCTTACTGTTGTTAAGGCATACTGGTATATTCCGCAGTAGCACGTAGCATCTCGCGGACCCTGGTATACTCTATAGTATCTCGCTTGGGCGGTACATGTCTGGACGCGGGGAAGTGGACACATTCCTGCCAAAGAAGAAGAGAGCGATGCTACAGCTACGGCTTAATACTCCACCTACCGGTGGGGCGGAGCTTCAGTTCGCACATGCGCTGTCCAGACACACCCCATCTTTGTGTGTGGTTCCAAAATCTGGGCGACACGCGCTGCTCTGCTCGTTGTGTGTTGATGACGCAGTTAGCATTGGGTCCGCGTGTGCTGTGCACAGAAGTATACCAGGGCCGTCAATTCTCTAACCTAAAGTTACCTAAAGTTACCCTAAAGCAGTGGTTCTCTATTATTTTCTGTCATGTCACCCCCCCCCCCAGAGGCCACTCCCTGAATTGAAATACTATTGAGAACCTGATCATTTTTATTTATTTATCCGTATAAACCACTGTATGAGTTGTCCTGCCCCGCCTCTCATGCCTCCCCAGGGGGGCCCGCCCCACTATTTGAGAAGTACTGCCCTAAAGTAACCTAATGTTGCGGTCTCTCTTCACTTTAGCTGTTATTCTTCACCACAAACATGGCAACAAAACACTGCTGATCCTCAGAAACACAGAGAGCGTCATGTGTGGAGCTTGATCGGCTTAATCAGTGTTACACACTAGAGCTTTAATATGTCCTCATACACGATCCCTGCAGGACGGCGGACATGTGCGTTCCTAGCTCACACTCTGAGTTAAGCGATGCCTTGTGTCTCATGACGTTGGTGGAGCACAGCTGTCTCTCTCTCTCTCTCTCTCTTTGTCTCTCTTTACTGCCTGTGCTTAGTGAAGCATTTATGGGATGTTTTTGTGAACAAAACAACTCTTTATGTGCTCATGCTGACACACAAATACATTCTAAAGCAAGTAGTACGCCACTAATACATCACGTACCAAAAATATGCATCAGCGTGACACTAAGAGCCGCAGCGGCACATCCTCACATAAAACAAAGGGAACAGGATGGTTCTGACGCACAAAATGACAGCTGTGATCTATTCATTTTTGGACTTTATTGGATTTTCTTTTTTTCTCTTTCCGATATTGGACTCGCACAATAATAAATAACGTAGTGGCTCATCCCTCACCTTGTCCCTCTCTACCACAGAAGCCCCTGGCCAGGACTTTGTGACACTTGACTACCGCCTGCGCTACTATCCCAGCATTACCTACGCGGTCATCGGCAGTGCTGTCATCTTCGTCCTGGTGGTGGCGCTGTTGGCCTTGGTGGTCCACCACCAGAGGAAGCGAAGCGTCCTGTTGCCCAGGGGAGTCAGAGGGGGCTCACACCACCACCACCACCACCAGCCCCTGCTGCTGTCCCGCCTGGTCATCTTGGACCGAGGCCACGTCCATCCCGGTGGTCCTGGTCTCTCACCCAGCTCCTCCCTCACAACAGGCCAGTACAGCTCAACAACTCAGGCGCTGCAGCTGCTGTCTGGGACCCTGTATCCCTCTGGACTCTCCGTGGACTCACCCCCGTCATACTCACAAGCTGTTCTGGATGTCAGGTAAAAATGAAGCCAACAGTTGTTTGGGAATGTGTCATAAAAGTAAAACCATAAAAAGATGCTTTTGATAGTTTCAAATCCCTGATTTAGTGTTAATGCCACTTAATCTAAGTGTCTTTTCATTTACGTGTCCGCTAATATACTTTTCACACATATACGATATTTTGAATGATTCACTTTACTCCCACAAACATTTAAGCCTCGTATCCAACAAGTGGTCCAGTTCAGTTCATTACAGTACGGTATTATATAAGGAAGTACCAAAATACAGTTTTTGTCATCCCTGTGTTGTGGCACCAAGCACAGTGGTCACAGGGTGGAGCAGGACAGAGACTCATCACTCGGCCTGCAGCCTTTTCTCAAATAAAGCTCGTCTTCCTCGGGTGATAAAATGAGAAGAAAGAACATGGAATGCTTGATGTCCTCCATTGTTGCTCTCTGTTTACTGTGTCGCCTTCTTCTTTGTGGAATTAATTGGCGAGCCGCACTGTGCTACACGCTCTGGTATGACGATGCGCTTTTCATGTCGCTATGTTATCTACGTATCCGGCCCACTCACCCCGTGTCAGATCCAAACTGCGCCGTGCCGAACTAAACTCCACTGCTTTGAAAAAGCTCATTGTCAAGTCTAGCAATGTGTTAGTGAAGGATCTCAGTCATCCAGGTCACGGTACCCACCTCAAGAAACGGTGAAGTACAAAGAATAAGCTCAGGTGAGAGGTTAAAAAAATGTCCTCCAAGTAAACTCAAGCGGGTCCTAACTTTACACTCCTGAGGAGACTAAACTGTCGCAGGACAAATGAAAGCATTTGCTTCAATAATATTCACATTTAAAACGGAACTCATTTGCAAAGTCATTCATACTATGGCCTTAAAGGTCACGTTTATACAGTGAATAATGAGCATGAAATACTTATGGGTTACAGGTTTCCTTAATCAGGACAAGCTCTTTCATAATTGCCTTAGGGGAGTGGGAGGTTGGCGGTTCAAACCCCGGCCTGCATGTTACTTAAGACATGAAAACGTGTACCTACAGCCTCTGTGTTCACCACTCAGTGTAAATGGAGATGAAGGGAAGGTAAACTGTGAGGGTCTATTTGTTTAATCCTATGGAAATCCAATTACCACTTACATTATCACATTGTGACATCACATTCTTTCTCTATCACCCCCACCCCGCTTGTCCCTAGTCGGCCTCCCTGGTTCGATCTCCCTCCTCCTCCATACCTCCCCGATAGAGACCTTCCATCGGCAGACGAGCTGCCTGAGTACGAGGCCACACAAGACCCTTTGAACCACCATCCAGCCTGTCCCACTGCGCCTTCCACACAGCGAACTGTGGCCTCGGGCTCACAGCTGAGCTCCGGCACCAGAGAGGAGTCGGAGCAGCATTAGCCCCTTTATTCTACTTAAACTGACAATTGGTGGAACTTAGAGACTAAAGGACCAGGCTGCTGGGTTACTTGAGGCGAGCACAGTCCACTACAAGGACCTGCTGAGGATATTCATCCAGGACTGAGAGACTAAACAGCAAAGACCCGCTTCCTGAGCCACACTGCTCCTGTATGCTGGCTCACCCTGCTGGAGTCATGGCTGCACTACACCTTCATGTTCAGTGATTTGGCCTTTATTCATTGTGCTCCCGTGTGAGTACTGTAAGTATTTTGTTTGATCAGATAACAGTGGCTGCAGTCTGTGAGTAAACTGTCTTTCATTAACATAACAAGGGAAGCACCTTAAAAGGTCACTTTGTTATTCATTTCAGAGGTTACGTGTCATGCGCACAAGACCTTACATTTCACATCTGCAGTGTTTTTTTCTGGTTAAGATGCCATTTTGGTTAAACTCTTTGGTTTACAGTATATGTTTTTATCATTCCTCTGAAAAAAAAAAGAATCAATTGTGCCGGCAAAGAAATGTTGTTAAATTTCCATCATTTCAACATTTCTCGGTCTTATTCTTCCATTTGTGCCTTTATATATGAAATGTTTTCATATCTAGTTTTAAGCCTCAAAGTACAACAACCCCTTATGTGCGATTTAACAGCGAGTTCCCACAATAGCAAACATTTAAGATTCTTAAAATTGTGTATTGTTCAAATTCCGCCTGACGACAGTAAATGTATAGACTCGAGAGAATCGCGCTGAGAAGTATTAACGAGTGACACCTGAAGGATCTGTGTTCAACACGTTTGTGTTCATTTCAAAACGCTCTGTATGACACTGTACATATAAGATGGCAGAAAATATATATATTTAGAAGTAGAAAAATACTTTAAAGCTTAAAGGTACAGTGTGTAAAATGTATATAAAAGACATTTTCTGGGTAATGGTCATACAATCAGGTGAAGTATAATTATTTTATCTTCAATTTCTGCCAAAAAGAAAAAAACAAAATTGTACACACTGGACCTTTAAAGTGAGAGACGAATGTGTAGTAAAATGTACATAGTGTATGTTGTTGAATCTTGTTTTTTCAGCGGTTAAAATACAGACACAAGCCGAACAATCAAACCAAAGATAATCATGATTGATCCTCTTTTTTTTTTTTTTTTTTAGGGTATTATTATCCATCCAAAGGAATGATTGTGTCACAAATGTTTGTATCCTTATTCTATTAAAACATCCATTCTGTCCAATTGTGCATTTTTGAGTCAAACTGAAGTACTACTCAGGAGAAACAAAATCATTCCATCGTATTAAGTTTGATATGGACAGATTTGTAATGTTGTAGTCTTTATATTTAAAAGTTATTTACAAGTCTGACTCAACGTTCATGTGCATGGGTCTTAATAGACGTGACGTATCATCAAAATGTGTTCATTGGAAATGTAGCTGCATGAAATGGATCACCCAGGTAGAGAAAGCACAGAACCTCACAGAGAGCAAATGACTTTCCCACAGTGTCAACGATCACACAAGGTTAATAAGTGTTTTAATTTAAAAAAGAAAAGCTGAATCTGGATCCACATCACCATCCTTGGGTCATTAACTATATTGTTTCCAGACCATTTCATCACATTTTGTCCTTGTACTTTTTGAGTTCGGCATAAACAGACAAAACAAACATAAGAATTGTTTTTGCTGTTTTGTAAAAAGCACATTAAATTATCTCTTTATGCACAGTGTCAGCTGAGCAGAGCCCTGCAGTTCTACTTTTTCACCAATAGATGGCCCCGTGGCTCCATCAGAGCAGCCTCACACACAGTGTAGAAAACTACAGCTCCTCATTTCTGTCCTGCCTCAGTGGCATAAACCTCCAATTGTGGTTTGGCCATGTAGCCACACATCGGATTCTATACCTATTGTATGATCATCTCATTTAAATTATCACATATATATGTGTATATATATATACACACATATATATATATATATATATATGTATGTATATATATATATATATATATATATATATATATACATATATATATATATATATACATATTTATTATTTTTACTTTCAGCTTTACTCTCGCCTTGCAGCGAGAAGACCCGGGTTCGAGCCCCGGTTGGAACAAGGGCCTTTCTGCATGGAGTTTGCATGTTCTCCCCGTGTGTGTGTGGGTTCTCTCCGGGTTCTCCGGCTTCCTCCCACAGTCCAAAAACATGCAATGTGGGGATTAGGTGAATTGGACACTCTAAATTGACCGTAGGAGTGAGTGTGAGAGTGAATGGTTGTTTGTCTCTAGCTGTGTGTGGCCCTGCGATGGACTGGCGAACTGTCCAGGGTGTACCCCGCCTATCGCCCGATGTAGCTGAGATTGGCACAGCACCCCCCGCGACCCTCTGGTGGAGGATAAAGCGGTTAGATGATGACTGACTTTCAGCTTTTCCCTTTCTAGACACCACAGTGATTTGGCCATCTCTGATTTGGCAGAGAGTTTTATGTCAGATGCCCTTCCTGAAGCAACCCTCCCATTTATCCAGGCTCAGGACTAGGAGAACACAGGATGTGGGTCCCCCTCTAAATTGACATGGGTCAATTTAGAGTTGTGTGTAAAAATGCAGACAAGCTTAATTCTGCATAATGTATGTTAGAAATCCCAGCAACTATCTGTCCTTCACATTTTAATAAAAACAACAAGGGGACCAGAGGGCTGCACCGAAAATCGAGAAAAATATGAAACTAAAACGCAGTCATTTAGAAACAATAAGACAGACAGTCGCCTCGCTATCTCCACACTGGATTAAGAGACCTAAAAGATTAGATCTTTAATATTTCAAAGTTTCTTGGAGGGTATCATTTTGATGTGGTGGGTATAGATCATTTCATAATTTGTGAGCCGCTGATGAAAGATGAGGCCACTCCAGGTTTTTAACTCTAGTTTTTGGGTCGACAAGATCAGACTCAAGTTAACGTGCCGTCGCGTATATTTAACACATTAAAAACAAAAGAAATGAATTCTAAAATGAATGTTTTCTGTAATTAATGAAGTGTTTAGATGCACGACATCCCTGAGCAACTTGTTTTGATTCCATGTGGATCATCTCACCCGTGTGCCCCCCCCCCACAAGTTTAACTGTAATTTCCCTTTAAACTCTGCCTCTCATCTCACCCCTCCCATCCCAATATCCGCATCACATAATGATACATTAGATAATGTGTGATAAAATCTCTGACAGCATCACCCATCACTCTACCTGCTCCCTCGCTTCCTAATGGCCCTTTCCCCTCCGAGGCTATTCATCTTTTATCTCCTCACGCTTATACGTCTCTCACTCCATTCTCCCCCTCATTCAGTGTCAGGACGCTTCTTTTTCCCTTTCATCGCACCACCAGTGTTCTTTAGCTCATCTTAAACGCTGTTTCTGGAGGCCCATGTTTGCTTAGCCCACGCTCTTAACTATGCCTGCTTTAATTAAAAGCCTGCACACTTCTCTGTCACTGTCTGTCCCCGTCTCTCTGAGCCCGGGCAGCTGCTTAGTTGTCAGACAGGAATTTCTACTGAAATAGTGTGCTGTCACTTCTGAAGGTGCTCTCTGTATTTGTGCTCCACGAGAGATGAGACCAGTTACCCTTAACGGTCCAGTCCAGAACTCCAAAACTTCAGATTCCAACAAACAGAGGACACCTCTGCTCACACCTCCCTTTCCCACGCATGTCAGGGAACTACTGTGGCCTTTTAATGCCATAAAAAGATGTTCTTCAAAACGTGCAACACATACTCTGGCTGCTCTTGCGTTCAGGTTATCGTAGAAACATGACGGCCTCTGTAGAACAAGCTTCCCTTCCCTAAAGTACATACAGAGGTGCTTTGCTCTAAGACAGAAAGGGACGCTCGGCTTCCTCTAAAATGTCATAAAAGAAAAGGTCAAAAATGTTCTGTTGTATTTACATTTCATCAGTAAAGGCATGACTAGTTGATACAGAATCATGTCTTTATCACAGATCTTCTGACACGAATTTCTTCTCCTACAGTCTTGCAGCAGCACAGTGCACTAAAAGCTCGGCTGCAATTGATCTCTATGAGACAGCACAGAATTGTGTTATGTCACGGTTATTGGATAACCCTTAGTGCTCACATGGCACAGTTCCATGCCGCAGGTGCACGCTTGGTAAATTGCAGCGAGAATAATACACAACTCCTCATATGGACATCCTGGAGTGTGTGTTTATAGGTCACATCTTCACGCTTTACAAAATGCATTTTCTTGTCTTCTCATGTGTTGTTGAGTCAAAGTTATGATTATTATTATGTTGCATGTTTTTTTAAAAAAAGGAGTAGCGATAATTGAGTTAAGTTTTTATTTTATTTTTGTTCATAAACACGGGCCAAACAAACTTTGAACTGTAACTATGACGTATTTCCAAATTTCACAAAGTCAATCCAATTTTTAAAAAAAAAATGTGAATTGTGTTCATTAGATTGCCTAGGTTGTGTTGAACAAAAAAGAGATGTAAGACATATTGCACATCATTATAGCCTCTGTTTTTTACATATTAAAAAAGCCTAAATGCTCTGTGTTATAAGGGATAAAATGGAATCTCTTCCAGGGAAGCTCGGCTTCTCTGGGAGTCAATGGACTGGTGGGCGAGCACAGACGCTGGGCTGATGTATGATGATCAGAGCAACTGCCTGCACCCACTTTTTGATTGACAGTGTTGTAGAAACATACACGACACTGCAGTGTATGTTGTGTATGTTCATCAGTCCCATGATGACTTTTCCGAGTGAAGTCTAGAAACAAATTGCAGCCCGTTGTGTGTTTTTTGCTCGCCCCTTTTTCGTTACAGCAGTACATGTAGTACATATTATACACTGAAAATAAAAACACTATCATAGCATTTCCTTGTTTAGGATTTACATAATAATTATCACGTTTCCATGGCAGAATAACTGGACCTGAAATGAGCTTCCCCTGTTTTATAGACCATCAACTGCCAAAAGCATACAAATAGGCAGTATATTCAATTTCTGCCAATAAAACATCCTAAATGTCACACACTGGACCTTTAAGACAGTTCTGACCTTAAATGAATGCTCTTTAAAAAAGAAAAGAAAGAAGAAAGGCTATGTTGAGATGAGATGAGAATTATTGGCGATACTCCAAAGGGATAGAGCAGAGACACTAGGTTTTAATTATCGGATACGCTGATAAAGCTGGCTAATATCCCACTTAGCATAAATTTAATTCTTTCAACTAGTGCCAAACAATACTGCACAGTATGTCTAATGTGCTCCTCGAGCTCTTTCTCACACTGCGTCTTTACTGGAAAAAGGAATAGAAATTCAAGTATGGACATTAATACAGATTTAGCCGCAGAAGTGTTTCACTGTTCACTTTTACTTGTGCAGCTCTCTCGAGGCCACTTCCACTCACACATATACTGACGCGCACACACTCACTTGGCCGCTGTGCCATAGCTCCAGTGAACTGGAGATAAGACCCCGGCGTTTTCACATGTAAATGGTGTGTGCTTGGAGAGGAAGGTGGGTGCTTTGTTTGCATGGAGCAGCTCCACGAGGGCCTCTGAGGAACTCACTGAGGGTTTGGCCACTGCGGTCCTTATCAGATGAAGAGCAGGCCTCCGAGGGAAGGAGGGGTCGGCGAGGGACGAGGGCTGGGTAGGTTTGTGGGGGCCAAAGAGGAGAATAGAACAGCTGGCGGAGTCACGCGTGCAACCCCAAAAACACACAGAGCCCAGACACGCTGAGCACGGTGGGAATCTCCTCGGCTAAGAGATCCACAAACACATGGCCTCTTGTGTTATTATCAGCCACCAGCCAGCAAGTCTGAGCACATAATCACACACAGCAGCAGCAGCAGCAGCAGCAAAAAGGAGAGTATTTTACACAATCACAAACACACAACAACACAATCACTGAGGGGGAATCACAAATACACATTTCCATGCAGGAGTCTTTACACATCATTAGGTTAACAACACACACAGAGAGAGACAAAAAGAAAGACTGTGGCACACACACACACACACACACACACTTACACGGCTATATCACCATTCAGAAATTAGTTAGATTCATGAATGAGAACGTCGACGTCACCTTTCACCAGTGATTCCTATCATAAAATCTCAAAATACGCTTAAATTCTCTACGTATTTTTGTTCCAAAATCAGTGCAGGTCATAGTCTGATAAGCACTAAATGTCCAGTGCATCAATTCAAGTATGTCCGCCTCAATTTAAGCAATTTCAGGTTTACTTATTGCGTCACAGATCAAAATAACTCAAACTGGCGGCTAGTTAGTTGTACGACGAGCACCATTCAGAATCCTCGTACCATCCATGAACTTAAATTAAAATATTCAGGTATTTGAGTTGGCAGAAAAGCCTGAATTTCACTATGTTTTCCTCAATGTTTATCTTGTGTACAGACTTCTTCTTTTATTTCTGGGTGAGAAGTGAGGAACAAACACAAGACACCTCGATCAGGTCCAATTGAACATATGCATCCAATAGTAATTTGACATTTGTCTGGGTGTTCAAAATGCAATTCAGTAGAATTGAACCCGTGTTTGTGTGTATTTTAAAAATATGGTTTAAGTCAGACTCAAGTCAAGAACATGTTCTTGCCTCACCATTTTAGATTTTCTTTTGAAAATGTTAAAGATAACTCGATATTAAACAGCCCGCATACGTTTCACGTAATTCACCTCCCACTGCGTCGCTCGGATGAGGGGAGCCGTCATTAAATCCGTGGACATACCGATGGTAACAAAAATTCCTCTCATATATATGCATGTATGCGTATATATGCATAAGTCAGAGCGGCATTAGCAGCTGAAACAGTAACACTTCCCTGCTTAAGAATAGGCCGGGGTGCTGGCTCTTGTCCCCTCCATTCAGGCCAGTGTTAAACACACAGACTAGCATGCTAATGGGTAATCCCTGAGGACCGGCCACCTTTGTCCCAGCCCTAAGAGGATGTCTCTCTCTGGGCACTGGGTGACAACCACCAGGCTGCAGCTACTGGACGACCAGCATGTTGCCAGATACTGATCTCAGTCTTCCACAGGGATGCCAGCAGGTTGCCAGGTCTTGATTGGTATATGATGGGCGGAAGATTGGCGTCGGTGCTGGTTTCCTTTTTTTTGTTGTTTTTGTGTGTGTGTGTGTGTGTGTGTGTTTTATCCTGTCTGTAATGCACCAGGAGGAGGTTTGCTGTCTTTCCTGGTGTGAGGATAGTGAAAGTGTGGCGTAGGGGCGCTGTGTCGTACAGCAGGTGGTCTGTGTGTAGAAACAAAGACCTGCAGTTCATCTAGAGGTCTACAGTGTGACTGCGATGAGGTTGCTACTTACTGTTACTGTTTGTCTTAAAGCGCCATTCACTGACCCGCAACAATGATCCGAGGCATTTCAAACACAAATGTCTGATTAACAAGTAAAATAAACACGTCTTGTAACCGATCGCAATCAATTTTTTGGGCAGTTATTTGTCAAATAACAAGAAGTCCCGGATTTGAATGGTGTCATGCGGTTGAATTGTTTGATTTTCTTAATGCAAATGGGTGAAAAAGTAGCCCTGTGGTTACGAGCACTGGCTCATGTATTTCTATGGATTTGTGCATTCCACAATGCAAGGTGGACAGTAGGAGAGGGAAGCGAGTTGAGCGGCAGGCTGTCACTGATCTGACGCGAGGACATTCCACAGTGCAAGGTGCAGCTGAGGGAACTATAAGAGGAGGTTGATCCCCTGAGAATACCGGTGTTTTCAATCCCTTATGATTTAAAGAGGAAGACGTTGCGTTGATAAGAAAAGAAACACGAGAGGGGAAGAGCTGAGTGAGGCCTCACAATTGATGGCAACACCATGCACCGTGTGTGTGGTATTATATGTTGTCGGGGAAAGGATAGCCTTATGATGATTATTTTGAACAATTCATCCAGCCCTGGTTCTATACTGTCTGTGATGAAATATTGTGGCCTCATCCCAACTCTGTACCCTCATCTGTCTTTTCACCCCCAGAGAATGGAGCTCCATATACAGCAGCACCCAGTACGTGTGCGCGCACACACTCATGTTACCCAGAACAATGCACACCATCAGTGGTGCTTAAAATATATATATTTTTTTTATCTTAAAGAAGTTTATACTGTAGGTAAACAGTAACATTTTAAAGTAACACGGAACATGTCATGGAGTGTCAGGAGTCGCACCTGGTGTGGTCTTCTGCTGCTGTAGCACATCTGCTTCAAGGTTTGATGTGTGTCGTGGTCTGCTTCTGCCTCTTTATTATGACAAGTGGTTATTTGACCTACTGTTGCTTTTTTTGTTATCATTATGAACCGTATGATGTCTGGCATCATTTTTGCCCAGAGAACTGTGGCTTACTAGATATGTTCCCCTTTTTTTGGACCGTCCTCTGTGTAAGCCTCAGGTTGTGCATGAAAACCCCAGTGCTGTTGTCAAGTCAGTGAGCGGAGTTTCACTTACCTGGAACCCGAGTTCCAGTCTGTGTCAAGTCCAAGTTGAGTCCCCATCACCCGAGTCAGCGTACAAGTGGAATCAAGTGCCAAGATCCACTTAAAGCTGACATATGCACTGTAAAACCTTACTTTAAATTCTTTACAATTCAAACATTTACAGTTTAAAGTTTATTTGCTGCGTAACTTGAGTCCACTTTAGATTTGGGGCTTCACTTTCGGCTCAACACTACCAGTGAGCACGGCACACTGAAACACAGGTTCATGAATTGTAAAGCATGGGTTGCTAATATCACCATATTTTAATCTCAAATAGAACAAATTATTATGGTCACAAAAAGTCTGTCATCACCCTTGACTTAAAAATCTAAATGTAAATGAGTGTGTTACATTTACGAGGGTTTATTAGCAGACATTTAACAAACTACCCAAAAGTACTACATGTTTGCATGAATTTGTAATCACTTTTAAAATGATAATAATTAGATTTTCATACACTAAGAATGAGCCATTTATTCAGAGGTCGCCATCTTACACCACCAGAGGCTTAATGTGCAAACTAAGGAGAAGAAGGACATCATTTGTGGATCGTGAAGGCGATCAGGGTAGTTCCCTGACACACTTGGGAAAGGGAGGGGTGAGAGTGGAGGAGTTCTACAGATGTAACTTCCTGCAGTCTCACCATTAGATGTCACAAATTCTTACACACTGAACCAGGTCCTGGAATTGAGGATTGTGGCTGAGACCTGAGCATGACAACACAACTGTCCTCAACCAGATGTCCCGCACGAACCGTCTCATCATTCGCTCACACTTTTCACCGCGGCCTGCGCCCTCCCCCTATTTCCTTCAAGAATGAAACACGCTCAGAATAGAAAATTATAACCCCGCTGGCCCGAGTACGCCTACCACCCAGGGCCACCCCATGCCTCGCACGTTCCTCTCAGACAGGGAGCACGACACTGGGCCCCTGTGGCCCTCCACCCCCAGCTTGTCCACGTACCCCCCCCTCCCAGTTCCATCCATCATATCTGCCCCCCCCCTGGCCTCCATCACTTCTCCACAAAAGCAGCTAACCCAAAGAAAAGAAAAGGCAAAAAAAGAAGGGAGAAGAATACAGCCGCTACCATGCAGAACAGTGCTGGCCCAAGGACCGTCTTTTGTCCCGGGCCCTGCCTTTCCTCGCCTGGTCTCTCCTGCAAACACACCCTCTTCTCTGGGGGAACAACAGCCCGGAGGCTTGGGGGATGGAACCGGGGTGTGGTTCTATCTAAAGCGGTATAGTGCAGCCCCTTCGATGGCCCCTGGTCACCAGCAGACCCTATGTGTTGTGCTGTCAAACGGGGCCACCCTGCCCCTCCCCTTGCATCCACGGGCACTCCCTCTGGGGGGCAGTAGGGACTCTGAACACCCGAGTCAGGGGCCCACGAGCCAAGGCTGACTGTGCTCTGCTGACCTGCACCACAGAAACTCTGTGAAGTGGAACAGTAAAGCTCAGGTGAGGAGGGGCGGAGAGAGTGCACATCTGCAGGCCGCTTTTACAGAAAGACGAATAGAGGATTTACATAGGTTGACATCAAAGTTACTTTTGACTTTTGTGGTGAGATGTTCACTCAGCTGTAAGGATTGTAGAGTAACCTCTTTTATAGAGGTGCCTTTGGTGAAAGAAAAGGAGACAGAAACCAAAAATAAAAGGAGCTAAGACTGAGGAGGGGAGTCTATAAGTGAATGGGCAGCATCCATTACATGCAAACAAAAGCCGGTGCCTTTCTGCTGGTGCTGATGTTCTGTTCCAGGCCATCCTGCCTTTGTGGCCTCAAAGGAGAGAGGGAAGTTCCCGCTTGGTCACGTTCACACCCTCTGGTGATAGAGCACCTCTCACTGTTGGTCATGGAGGTTAGAAAACCCTGCAGCTGTATGAGCTCAAATGGAGGAGACAGGGGTGAAGACTGTCAAGCCAGAGACGCAGACACACAGCGAGTGATGATGCAGAAGAGAGAAAGATGGAGGACAAGAATGATGTTCAAACTATTTTCGTTTGAATGTGCAGCTCAGAGGAAAGGAATGGAGCGCTCCGCCGAAAATATAAATGTCCACGTAAAGAACAAATGCAGCAAAACTGGCAAAGCTTTGAGGAAAAGGTTAATGTGGAAAAGGTTAGAAGACGCGGAGATTATTAATGAAGAGAAAGTCCTGATCAGGGGAAACAAAGCACATCATGTTGGATTGTCCAAATTCAGTGTGCTACTTTATGAGACCCCAGAGACTCGCGAGGCACCGAGGAGACTGGTGGAACGAGAGGGGGCTGCAGGGGTGGAGAGAGGGAACGAATGGGGTTATACGTATATGTGGCACTGCTATTGTTAATTAGGGCCTCTCACCAGTATGCAGAGAGGTGGAGGCCGTCGCGTCTCAGTTCTGCCGGGAGCATAGAGGTAATGACAGTATTTATTTACTTTAAATAAACAATTTATTTACTTTCAACCATATAAATAAAAATTTCCCATTCCCACTGGTCGGAACACACATTTGAAGGTTATGTTTAAATGACATTTTCACCAGTGGGGAATGTGTTTAATTGGCATTCACTGCCAGGTCAAATGACTCTGCAACGTAGGCAGATTTTTATCAGCTCAGAGAGAATCTAAGACCATGCAAATGTCTTCCTCGTATGCTCTACTTTTGTCGTCACCGTAGCATTTCTGCTGCGTGTGTTTTTTCGATTTTAGGACCTTTATTTCATCAATTGGATGATCTAACAATTGATTTAAAGAGAGGCCAGTGGTAAAGATGCAAAATATGAACCACCGTAACATTATCACTGAGAGGTAGAGTTGGTTTTTCATCATTTCTGGCACATCCAGGTGGTGATGGGAATGATGTGAATCGGCTTTTTTTTTAAAGTGGGTTCACCTGGGTTCAAAAAAATCACAGGTATGCTCGGAAATGTTAGTGACAGAGAGGTTAAGGAGTGTAATGTGATACTGGAGCACAAAATTAGACACATGCTCACACCCACGCCAGTCCTCAAGCACACAACTCACCCTAATGGGACCGTGACTGACCACGTTCCAGCTCTATTCACTTAAAGGACAATAGTGTGCTGAGGCTGCAAAAACCCAGTTGAATGTGTCTGTGTGTGTGTGTGTGTGTGTGTCTTCACAGGCCTGTGCTCAATGCACAGATTGTGATTTTCCCAGGTGAACAGTGCCATACGGAGCGTTGCATCTTCAAGCTCATTAAAGACCATTCGGAGCTATTAGAAAGCTTTCAGCAGGGTGTACATTCCCCCAGACTCTGGCTGTCAGGGCACAGAGCCATGCCCGAAGGCCCCGGGGTGGGGACCCATGGTAAACGGGCCGAGGGAAACGCACCAGAAGGAGCTGATCCTTTTTTTTCTTCAGTGAACACTGGTTGCTGGAGATGGATGGTGGGAGGGGTGTGGGTGGATGTGTGTGTAACAGCTTGTTGAGTTCCCTTACTTGAGGAATTTCAAAGTAACTGTTGAATAGGGCGAAGGATGGTTTTCTCAACGGATATTTCTTACCAGACAAAAAAAAAACAAAACAAAACAATGTTAAAGAATCATCAAAAATGCAACTTTCTCCGCTTTGTGTTGGACATCTGGATAAACACAAGACAACATAGCTCTGTCATCATGATGATAGACCAGTGAAGACAAACAGTCCCCCTTGTGGACAGCAGCCAGATCCTCAAGCATCAGACGTCCATTGATTCAGCTGACTATAGAGTTGGACCAGTAATGCCTTCCACTGCTGATCGTTGCTAGGTAGAGTGCACAAGTCCATAGTTTGTCTGTGTGTGAGTGAGTGAGAGAGAGAGAGGGAGAGGGAGAAATATTTACTGAAATTAAACTTGATCTACATTTACAATAATTTTAGTAAACCCAACAATAGTAATCACAACCAAACAACAAAGAATATATATATATATATATTTATATTGTTACACCTCCCAAAGTAACTTCACAATCTATTAAGGAGAAAATTAAACCCTTTAAAATTCCACTTTTTTTTTTTTTTAAACCAAATCCATGTATATTCATAGTTTTGATATATTAAACTTATGCTGAAAAAATGCATGCTCTTACAGGAGTGCACCAGTTTCCACATGAATATACAGTATGTGTGTGTATGCTGTATGTGTGAGAGAGACAGAGCTTGAGAGAGCGAGAGCTGAGTGTTTGGACAATTCATTCAAATAAAAATGTATCTACATTTGCAATTATATCAGCAAAAATATTATCACAACCTAAAAAAAAAGGATAAAACCAAAACTAAATAAATGACTAAATTAATACATTTGCCAAAGTAACCTCAAAATCCTTCAAGTAGAAAAACAAACCTTTAAGAGCCCACACATCCTCTATATTAACCATTTTGGCATAATATATAAACTCTAACAAAACTCCATGGTTTGTGTGTGTGTTAAAGCTCCAATGTGGACTCTCTATTGCCCCCAGTGGACATCTAAGTAATCACCCAAACACTGTGGTCTCTATGGAATACTGCTCTAACTCACCCTCCCACATACAGAGAGAGAAGAGAAAGCAATGGTGCTGTCCTCTGCTGTGTGTATCTATGCTACTTTAGTAAGTGATGTGTTGTATATATGCCATAATAAAAATAAACCATAACATTTCCAGCAATGATTTAAACTTGAATCACACAGTTTATTTTATATGGTGTCCTGATATTACGCTGTTCCTCCAGGACACACATGTGGCAAGAAATCAGTGAATATGACTAAACCTTACACTTCCACATAGACAATGTTCTTATTTAACAAAAAAAAGAAAACTCTAGACACTGGAAACAAACACAAGACTCTTTCAAGAACGGGTGAACGTCAAGTAGTTCAGCCTGAGATATGATTGTGGGCCATAATGATTAGAACTGGTCAGATAATCTACACAGAGAACCAGCATCGTGTGGGATGCAAATGAAAGTGATGTGTATGCAAAATAGTGAAACTATAGCTATATTTGCACGGGATTAGTGTAACCCGAAAATCGCGGAGGATATCTAGGATCATAATCTCATGTAAATTGTCCATGTCCTGTGATAATATTAGTCCCGTGTGAATTGACATGTCTGTGACATCAAGGGATCTTTTTTTTTCCTGCAGTAATCACCAGATGTTATGCAAAACACTGACATCATATTTGGTGGTAATGTCAGTAAATTACAGTGCCGGCCCATTTCAAGCAATACAATTTAAATATGGTTGTCCAGGTTTATTTTTAGCAGTCAGATCCTTTTTTCCCCTTCTTTTCATCAGCACCTCTGGGTATTTTCAGCCATGTTACGGCTGCATGAAGCTGTCTAGCTTTACACGCTCTGTGTGCTTCTGCTGCATCCCTCTGTGTGCAGTGCAGCAATGTCACCACAGACACGGTAAAAACAAAACAAACAAAAACAACTGCTAAACTGAGAGTGAGAGACTCACACACACACAGAGAGAGAGTTGTATGGAGCTTCATCAGCATTCTGGGAAATCATTTCACAATTGTGTTAATGTGGCCGACATCAGTTTATATTTAAAAGTTACA
Source organism: Solea senegalensis (assembly GCF_019176455.1). NCBI lineage: Eukaryota > Metazoa > Chordata > Actinopteri > Pleuronectiformes > Soleidae > Solea > Solea senegalensis. The sequence continues at coordinate 1,114,368 of NC_058030.1, forward strand.
CACTGCAGCTTTAATATATATGGAAAAAGAGCGAGAGAGGGAGAGAGGGAGAGGGATAGAGGGAGGGAAACACAGAGAAAGAGACAAGGGTGCAGCATCCTTGCCTGATGGTTATAAATGAGGATCATGTCAGCAGAGGGACCCCAGGCCATCTGTGATGCTCACAGATGATCCTGCAGTACACACACACATGCACACACACGCACACACGCACACACACAGTCCTCGTGGGAAACATGTTGCAACAAGGAGCAATATACACACCAGTTTCCCCACCGTCTGTGACAGATACCACATCTTCAGTAAGTCTGACAACCTATTTTCTAAATTTAGGCCTTGAGACTCAGAGGAAATGTATATATATATATATTGTTTTAATCCTGTTCTCATAATTGTAATCATTCTGCCATCTTTGCACAAACCAACCCCAGTTACAGGCACAGAGAGAGACTGCAAAGGAATGTGTGAAGAAGCAGGGCAGGCTTTAGTGGCGTTTTACTGATAACGCGCTCACATTTACTGCTGAATCGGAGCTTCTGTAAGGGTACAAGAGGAGAGGCCCAAACTTTTTTTCTAGGTCTCCCCAAAAAACGTGATCTATGTTTTCCGTTAAGTCAATTAATCAGACGCCCAGCCACCCTGTTCCCTGTGGTAAGGAGAGCAGGAATAGGCAGAGCATCACGGTGAGGGCCCGAAAGAAAGGAGAGTCAAATATTTATAGAGCAACACACCCGCCGCGATCCACTTCTCTCCTGTGACATTCACTTACTCCTGCTTCAGCGAATAGCGTTGTGGCAACCTTCTTCAGGTACATGAATAAATAGCCCGCTGTCCAATCAGATCAGTGATTTATTTTTGCTTTCCTGGAAGTCAAATATAAACATCAACCAGCCCATATAAGAAAAAAAAAAAATAAAACAAAAAAAAAAAAAAAATCTCAAATGGTGACTCATACCGAGTGGAGAGAAAATAAAAATCATGGTGACCTTTTAAAGGAGTCACTACAGAGCGGTGGCCAGAGCAGGAATGCTGCCATTTCCACCAAACTACAGTAGAGTAGTTAAAAGGAAAGGCGGTTGCCGGGGTAACTTGTGACGGCATGTTTTTGGTGAAGGCCAAGACAAAGCCACACGTGACAGGCTCGCCGTCCCCCTACAGCTGTGACCTGTCTCCCACCCTGGAGAAGAAACAGAGGAAGAGAAAGAGAAAGAAGAGTTGGATTTGAAAGAAGGATCGAAGCCTCTTACGGACGAATGAAAGTAGGAGCGGAGGAGAACAAGAAAACTGGAGTCGCGCGGACAATACAATGGCACCAACAACAAAAAAACAAAGATGACGTCCAACAAAGGAAGAGGAGTCATTTTCAAGCGAGGCATATGTCTGGAGCAATTCATTTCCCCACCAGCTCAGTCCGCACTGCCCACTGCTACTTCTACTCCTCCCTACAATGAGGACACAAAGAGGTTGTAAAATGGCACGGTTGTAAAAAACAAAGAAATATAAAAAAGAGTTGCTTCACACAAAAACTGCTGTAACAGTGAGGGGTCAAAGTGACAGGGGATTGAACTCTTGACCTCCTTGCTGTCCCGTTAAAACAATACACTCATAATCACTCGCTCTCTCTCTCAGCATGTTCGGGTCCCCTCTATGGATGGAGACACCTCGTGGTGGGTGTCTTTTTTTTGTCCCTTCTTCTTCATCATCATCAATAATCATGTCTCCCATCCTCCCTCCTTCTGCTCCTCCATCTCAGACCCTCTCCAGCTCAACTCGAGTGGGTTTGCCTCCCTATTCAACAAAAGACATCCTTCTCTCGTCCTTCTACGTGGAGACAGAAGGATGAGGAGATAGAGGAGAGTCAGCTCATCCCTTTAATCCAGGGTAGACAGAGGGACTCTTCAGTGAAGAGGTGGGAAATCCACTGATCTGGGGCTTAGGATGGAAACCCCACAAAAGACCTGTGGTCGTCTTTGGAGGCGTCGCAGCAGGCAGGGAAACCAATCTCTGTCCGTGCATTGTGGAGCGGACGCAACAACGTGGCGCGCTGTATTCCAGTACACGTTAAGCAAATACACACATTAACATATAGTGATTACACATGGTGTGACATAGTCATACATACAAATATAATCATATTCTGACAGTAAAGACAGGTGCTCCCTGAAACTAATCCACTATTATCATACACGAGAGCCCGGAGAAAACCTGTGAGAACGTGCGCACTCCATGCAGAAAGGCCCTTGTTCCGACCGGGCCCCAAATGCAGGTCTTCTTGCTGCAAAGGCAACCGTGTGGCCCTTAAATGTGAAATGTGAAATGAACACCATTTTCTATGGAGGAGCTGAAACTAGCGATGTAGACCATTCATTCCTCAAGAAAGTGTTTACTGATGTTGTAAATCAAGAATTAGGTTCATTTTCCTATTGACTTGACTTCAATCAAAGTAGTGTTTGCAACCATCAGAGTGTCTATTCACTATATTTCACTATACTTCCTGATTAGCTTCACTGACTAAACCAAAGGACTATACTATACTATATCAGTATCAGCAACAACACTGAAATTTGTATTTGAAAAGTAACTTTTTTATTTTTTATGTGGTTTACTCTCAACTATTTAAGCCTTTTGTATTCATTATATAAAGACATGCTCTTGCAGGCTCTCTGGAGGTGTATAAAGTTCATAACTGTGTCGGTTTTCGTAAACCTGTGGGCACTTGCGTGTGTGTATCAGTATGAGCATGCATATTACTCTGTGCGTGTGGTGTCATTGTGTTTTTCGTGTGTGGGTGTGTGTGCGTCTGAGGCGGTGAGTGTGTGCCTGCATTCAGCATCTCCCTGCAGCTAATGAGTGGCGGCCCACCTCTCCAGCAGGCCTGGCAGTCCTTGGCTATGAGGCTGGAGCTGGCTGTTTTCTCATGGTAATCACACACTTTGTCCCGGGGTGGATAATCCTGCACTGGCTTTGTCTGGGCCCCAGAGGAGAGCCCCACAAGGTCGACCCCGCTTCACAGAGAGCCACAAAGACCCGAATGCAGTAGCAGCACCCCACTCCAGGCCTGCGCTCCTCAACACGCACCCATACATGCAGGGACACACAAAATTGCATGCTTGCACACAAATGCACGCACACCCACTGGCACACACTCATTAGTTATTCTCGGCTCCAACAGCGAGGTCTGCTTGTGCAAAAGCACAGACGCTCTCATTCTTATACGTGCAAGTGTGATACATGCAGCAGCACATTTTACTGCCTTCTGTGGGACGGCTTCATTGGGATATCGCACAACGATAATGTTGGAGCGCGTTCTCAGTACAACGTGGTAAAAAACAACAAATAGAATCCTCTTAAACACATTTTTGCAGGTAGTAGCTTTGCCCCTCATTTCCACTCTCTGCTCTCTGTGATGCGTATAAATAGCTTGTACTGCTGCAGGGCGAGAAGCATGCTCAAGGTTTTTGGCGTGGCATCGTTGGGAGGAGCAGCTCTGTGAGAATATCTGGAGGGGCAGAACGTGAAGATGAAGGCTGAGGCAAAGAAGTGTGGAGGACAGGCCGCCACAGGTCCCCCTCTCACACTCCACCTAATCCCAATTCATTAATGAGAGGAACCTGGGAGGAACAACAGCGCTCACATCACCACCTTCTTGACCTCTGGAGGCTTTGGAACAACGACCTGGGCTGCACTCATATATAGTACTACATTTTCAGAGAAAATCAATTTGTGCTTAGAGCATGTCCACTCTGTATCAGAAGTAATCTGAATCCATGCGAAACAGGAAGCTGATTCTCCTCCCTCCCTTAATGTGTGATATACGTGTTGGGATCTGTGCAATAACCAACTTATGTATAATAACTCAAATTACAACCACTTCAATACTGTATATAGTGTACATCTTGACATTTTATTTATATTAGAGTGCATATTTACTTAGCTTTACGTTTACTCTTGTTCATTTCTTTTTATTATTCTTATATGTTTCATGTTCTTTGAATAGTAGCAGCTGTAACACAAGAATTTCCCCTCTGGGATCAATAAAGTATTCTGATTCTGATTCTCTGCAGATGTTTGTGTCGAGACCAATAATGACGCAAAACAAAAACTCAAAAGGTTGATATCTGAGTTAACGGGCAGCAATAACATGCGTGTGCATGTGGGTAATTGAGTTATTTTCTTTTTCTCAAAGACCTTTGTTTCGTTCCATTCAGGAACTTTTCAATCAGCAGCCATTTCAAGCATTTCCCGGTCTAAAAACTGTCAGAGTGGTATGTAGATCGCAGGCATATCCAGCGCAGAATGGATGAGGCCTGGAGCTGAGCGTTTAGACTCTTTAGAGTTTCTCTTAATGACTTTAGAAGCAACTGTCTTTTAAGATACAGTATTGACTCCCACAAATGGCAAATTGTCATTGATCAGCAAAGAAAACAACAAGCCTCTGTAGCAGCGGCGTTGTTGTTCGAACACTTGCTGCAGGGATCGCTCGTGAATCCACAGATATGATCTGTGAATGTCTTGTGTTCAAATGTTTGATGAAGAAGAGGAAATATCAGTAGTGATGATGATGATGATGATGATGATGATGATGATGATGAGAGAGATCCGAAGGCTGTTTGAAGGAGTGAATGTGTCTCACTGGGTCATTAGCCAGGGAGAGTGGAGCACTGTGGGCCAGTGTGAAGAGGCAAAGAGAGGGTTTGTAATCCTCTATGGCCAGTGGGACACAGCCAAATGTCTGTCTGAGCCTCTGAGGACACACTAGGACATTTTTGTTCCACCAACAAGTAAGAGACACACATGCATGCACAGGGAGCGAGAGAAAGAGAGAGAGAGACGTACAGAAACACACACAGAGACGCACACACACACACAACTCGAGAAATCCCACTGCTTCCAGTCTAGTAATCCTCATTGTGTATTCTGACGGAGTTTTGCTGTGGACACCAAGTTGACAGACAGAGTTAGAGAGTAAAAGAGGAACAGAGGGAGGGAGGAAAGGGAGAGGAAAACAGACAAAAAAAAACTTCCCCTTTCTCTGCTTGCTCAGCTGTCATTGGTTGATGGCACAAGGTCTTTTCTTTCCTTTTAGCTAATTGGCCACCCAGGCATTGACTCTGGCGTGAATTCTACCCCAAAACACGTGCATGTCCCTTAGTTCCATAGAACACCCCCTTGGCTATTTGCCACTCACCTTGCCATTTAAATGGGGTGGAAGCTTGTTACCATGGTGAACAGAAGTGACTCAGAGTTAGGGATGGCGAAAACATTTTGTCACGGGAGCAGAAATTCTTCACGTCAGCTGAACTTCTGTCTCTGTAGCGTTCATAACAGTGTAAAGCTTTGTCGCTGAAGTTAGATATTTCACTTAATGACACATTTATTAGTGGCAAAATTAGACTTAATGGATTTATATATGTTTGCAATTTAGAAGTTAGATAGTTATGCAACAGGAATAGGTTTGTAATTTGTAATTTTGGGCAAAAGCCGTGTTCCCAGATGTTCTGTTTTCCTGAGGAATTCTTACACAATTGATGATTTCATTATTTCATTAACTAATTAGGAGCGCTGGAATTTGCTCACATATTCCACTTACGGGACGGCAAAGGCAGAGGTCTGTGACGATTCCTTTAAGGAAATGAAAGAAAGAAAGAATGGGACGGAAGAAGAGAGAGGAGAGAGAGAAAAAAGTAATTTGATTTGTCTGGCAGCTCCATATGGTTCCATTGCTTTTGGGGTTCACCCTGGCTGACTGCAAGCAGACTGAGGCCTTTCACTGTTTCAAAATGATGACAAACTTCCCTATCCTCCCTTCATCCCACTCCTCAACCCCCTTAAAAAAAAAAACACAACCCAAAACACCCTGAATCTGGTTAGGGGAATAATAGAAGCGGCAAACAATGAAGGGGCATAGGGGTGTTGGAGAAAAAAGGGGGGTGTCAAGTGACCCACAGAAAACACTATCAAACAAGACTGGAACTCTAAGGGGTTGACAATGGAGCGGCCTGCTCTTTTCTGTGCTACGCCACTGGTGGGGCGAGATAAGGGAATTCCTCAATACAGCAAAGGGGGAAGAAAGGGGAGCACTGCTTTTGAGAGAGATTCCGTCCTCAAATCCAAACACTCCCCCCGCAGATTATAGCGTGTGTGTTTTAAAGGGTGTCTGAAATAAAGCAACACTTTGTTGGACAAGTTAGCCTTGTTGGTGTCGATCTGCGCTGCCATTGTCAGAGCCAGTTTTTATGCAGTTCTATGCAGATGACCCAGAGATTAGGAAAGGTCTGGACTACACAGGGCCTTTAAAGTTGTGATACCGGGATCTATCGCAGGGATTCAAGCGTAACACAATGGCACTAACTGCTGCAGCTGTCTGAATTTATTGAGCTTCAAAGCTCTATAGAGGAAACAGTGGGTTTAGCTGTTGGTTCCATATTCCTTATCAAAACCTCTTGGTGCACTCTGTTTGACTTGGGTGCACTGAGCCAGAATCTGTTGTCTTTGAAAACCAATGGTGTGGTAATGCTATGGATTGACTGATCTGAAAGTCAAATGGTGGGCATGATAGCAGACTCGGCCTCGCGCAGACGGCCTTGTGTCAGAGGATTTGGATTTACACCGACGCATCGTCAAACCACTCATGGGCCATGTTAGGACCCGAGCTGTTCCACGTCAAACAGGGTGAAACATCCACCGAGGCCGAGTCATGCCAACTAACTGTCACACACTCAGGAGTGCAGAGCCAAGTTACTTTTAGTGTCAGAGTATAAAAGTGTCTCATCATCATAAAGTGATGAAGGAAAAATAGCATCATTACTGCAACACATTGGTGTCTCACACTGAGACTGATGGACCTTATTATATGACCTTATTCAACCAACTGGCTGCTTATTGCCTCACATGCTGACTTAATCTCAACATGTCATGTCATATTTTTGCTTTTAGTTACAAATTATAGCCCCACACGTCTAACTTTCTGACATATATGTCTATTTATGTCATCTATGACATTTTGGGGACACTTTGAGACGTGAGTCAAAGAAGAACGTCTCTAAGCCACGACACGCTGGCCTACGCTCTGCACCCGAGTTCATTTCCTCACCTGCAGGTGACAGTGATCTGTGTTAGTCGTTGAAAAAGGCAAAGAGGAAAACTTGTTTTACAGTGGTGCATTTAAATAGCAGTTTGTTTGTTTTTTATCTTGTCACTTGGTCCACACGTCACACTATAATTGTATCTGACTCTAAATATCTAAAATACATAAGGAAGGATGGAACCAGGGTCTTATATATGAGCTCCTCGCGTGTGCCGATTTGCCAGTACTTGCTTGCATGCTTCGTAATTTCTGTGTCTCATCTCATCTTCTGTTTGGCTGCAGTTTAACAGTCAATCACAGTGATTTTTGACATCAAAATAATGGTGAATCACACATTAAGTTGTCAGCAGGGCTCCAGTAGACACTGACAGGGGCCAACGGCGTCGCATCCTCTGTCTCAACGAAAAGGCTATGGGCGGTCAACTGTTGGTTTGGCGTGCCCGAGGAATTACCCAGGAATCTTGAATAGTAGGGCAGATTATAAAAGGAAAAAGGTACAAAGTGACAGAATCTCATAAGGCATACTTTTCTGCATCCTCCATCATTCTTCTGTATCTCTTCTGTCACTGAAGTTACTACAAAAGTACTTGTCCTGTCACTCTAAAGATGGAGGCACTGATGAGCAAAATAGCCGTTATAAGGTATAAGAACTTCATTCCCAGTGCCATTACATCCAATATGATTAAATGTGTTGTGCAGATGGATGGAAAACAAAATTGCATGAGAGTGCGAGCCAAAAAAAAAGGGCTGTTACCGTTAAGAATAAAACCAGGACCAATGCTTATCTCAACGTTTGGGGGAAGGAGCTTTGCTTTGGAGCAGAGCTGCTCAAATATGCGCTATTTGCACAGCGTACAACTTCCCAGTCACTGCGGATTAGGCAAACAATACAGCTCCCCCATACTGCCCCCTCTGTCAAAAAAACCTCCACCCAAATTAGTCTTTCTTTGGCCGGTTATAAAGACTTGAGTATGAATGAGAGCTTCTGTTAGTCCAGGGAAGATAACACACACTCACTCACAGCGAGGGGGAAACAGAGCTGTGTATTCCAGCCTCGCTCCACCTCTGATTGGTGAGAAATGATTTGCCGCTGTCATGACTGGTCGATCGGCATAACTGACCTGACTGGGGCATGTTTTACACCTCTCTAACTGTTCACTTTGATGGCTGATGTGCACTGAGCATGTCGGCTTTGACTGTACATGCATTCCACCATCTATATGACTGCAAGAGCAATTTAAAAAAAAAACAACCCTCACAGCTTAAAAACTTTGGTCATTATTTCATGAAGAAAGACGGATGAATCGGGGCCAAGTTTGCTGCCACAGGACAAATCGCCAAAATTCAGCAACCAAAATGCCACTTTTTTTAAGAGCAATTCTCTGTCTTGAGAGTAGTCCTTGTGTGGTTGTCCCAGGCATGCACCTTTGGGTTGAGGTGTGGTGGAGCACGCCGATTTGATTTATGGAGTTCAGACTTTATCAGCCATATGAGGTTGCAGAGACGCCCGCAGCAAATTTCTCAAAGTCAAATGAATTGTAACGTGCCCTCCTTGAATCGCTAAGTAGAGGAATAACATGGCCATTTTGCAATGCTTCATCTTGACTGAACGGAGTCACACGAGAGCGTCTCTCAAACGTCAGCCGGAGAACAGTAAAATAAATATTTGCACAAACGAGGGAATGACTGACGGATTACGTATTGATCTGCTTCACTGGCTGCTGTTGCTTTGGCAAGCGCGTGCTATGCAAATAAATATGTGTGTGAAATGTGTGCGACAGACCGCGCAGACAGGTATGTGTGAGGCACGGCCGCTGCCAGCTCGGATGGTAAATGTAACGTGTGTTAATTCCAGGCGGTAAAGAGCATACACATGCGTGTGCATGTCTGAAAAGAGTGAGAGCGGGTGCGAGGTAACACAGCGACACCAAGAATTTTTAATTAAATTCTGGAACAGACTCTGGGTGCTTGTGCTCTAAAATGGCCCTCCAGCTGAAAGGAAGGATTAACAGAGAGCACGGACAGGCCCGCAGCTACAGCGCGCTCATTACTGCCGAATGGAGAGATAAGTCAGAGAAATGAGAAGGAAGAGAGGGAGAGACAGAGTGGCTGAGTAGGAGGAGAGGGACAGTTGAAATGTAAAACAGAGCGATGGTGTAAATTTGACTACAAACGTCCAGACTGTGAGAGAAGAATGTAGATAACAGTCAGTGCCTCAGGCTGCAAAGCACTGAAGGAAGCAAAGACATTTTTGTATTTCACTGTTTTACATTTATGTTTGCGACTGTGTGGTGACACAGAGCAATGCATTTTTGGTGGAGGGAAGGTGACTGTTTTTGGACGACATACTATACTATGACTATTTTTAATGATTTTGGACGACATACTATACTATGACTATTTTGACTGATTTTGGACGACATACTATACTATGACATTTTTGACTGATTTTTGACATACTATACTATGACATTTTGACTGATTTTGGACGACATACTATACTATGACATTTTTGACTGATTTTTGACAACATACTATACTATGACTTTTTTGACTGATTTTGGACAACATACTATACTATGACAATTTTGACTGATTTTGGACGACATACTATGACTTTTTTGACTGATTTTGGACGACATAGTATAATATTATATTTTTGGGTATTTTTGGACGACATACTATACTATGACATTTTTGAGAGATTTTGGATGACATACTGTACTATGACATTTTTGACTGATTTTGGACTACAAACCCTACTGTTTGCAGTGGCTGAGTGGTTTGTGATGCTGCCATTGCATTACTTGTTCTTAAGGGGCACTGGTTCAAATCCTGTTGTTAACAACGAAGTGAGATGCTTCTGGGTCATTTTGGAGGACATACTATACTATGACTTTTTTGAGTGATTTTGGACGACATACTATACTATGACTTTTTTGAGTGATTTTGGACGACATAGTATAATATTACATTTTTGGGTAGTTTTGGACGACATACTATACTATGACATTTTTGAGTGATTTTGGAAGACATACTATACTATGACTTTTTTGAGTGATTTTGGACGACATAGTATAATATTACATTTTTGGGTATTTTTGGACGACATACTATACTATGACATTTTTGACTGATTTTGGACGACATGCTATACTATGACTTTTTTGAGTGATTTTGGATGACATACTATACTATGACTTTTTTGAGTGATTTTAGACTGACACTATACTATGACTATTTTTACGATTTTGATGACATACTACACTATGATTTTTGACAACATACTATACTATGACTTTTTGAGAAAGCTGATTTTTTGGGCGACATAGTATAATATTATATATTTTTGAGCCCATTTTTGGGCCGACATACTGTACTATGACATTTTGAAGAGATTTTGGGCTGACATACTATACTACTTGAGCATTTTTGAAGAGATTTTGGGCGACATACTATACTATGACTTTTGACTGATTTTGGGCCGACATACTATACTATGACTTTTTTGAGTAATTTTGGACGACATACTATACTATGACTTTTAAGTCCCATTTTTGACAACATACTATGCTATGACTTTTTTGTCACATTTTGGACGACATACTATACTATGATATTTTTGACTGATTTTGGACAACATACTAAACTATGACTTTTTTGGCTGTTTTTTGACAAAATACTAAACTATGACTTTTTTGTCAAATTTTGGACGACATACTATACTATGACTTTTTTGTCAAATTTTGGACGACATATTATGCTATGTCTTTTTTGTCACATTTTGGACGACATAATATACTATGACTTTTTGACTGATTTTGGACGACATACTATACTATGACATTTTTGACTGATTTTGGACAACATACTATACTATGACTATTTTGACTGATTTTGGACGACATACTATACTATGACTATTTTGTCAAATTTTGGATGACATACTATTATATGATAATTTTTGATGATTTCGAACGACATACTATACTATGACTTTTTGACTGATTTTGGACAACATACTATACTATGACATTTTTGTCACATTTTGGAAGACATACTATACTATGAAAAAAAAAAAAAAAAGAAAGAAATGAAGTGTTTTCCTGTTTCCACAGGAGCTGTTGATGAAGAACCCGCTCCACAGGAAGAAGCTGCAGTTAGCCACCAAGACGTTCAGCAGCAAACAGCCCGAGAAGTCGGCAGAGCTCGATTACATCTGGGTCACTCGTGAGTCCAAAAATATCTTTAACAGTCAAACATAAACCGCGCTGATGTGAAACCTTTAAATATCTGTGTTTATGCACCAGGTTGGCTCGACGACATTGGTCTGCCTCAGTACAAAGACCAGTTCAACGAAGGAAGAGTTGACGGAAAGATGCTGCAGTACCTCACTGTGGTGAGTTTCACAAAACACTCAACCACGAGGGTCATCATACATCAGCCACTCAAACATCTCACCTCTCAGGAATATGTTCCCCACATTTTCTTGAAATTAGAAAAAGTGTTTTTTTTGACTGGAAAGTGAAGTTTGCCCCAGTTTGTAAATGCTCACTCTCCTGCACCAAAGTCCATGGAGAAAAGGTGATTTAGTGTCTTCTGCTGCCCCGTGTGGCCGGTTTTTGTCACTGATGTCACTTGGAAGAAAATGACGTCACAAAATAACACATTGGAACTCTGTGACGAGGCAGCGGTGGATCAACAACTCCTGTGCGCCGAGATGTGAAATTGATGATATGGTCTATGGGATTTGGTGTGGAGAAGAATCAACACAAACCTCAGTGTCCAGGCAGAAAATGCTGTGTAAATAAAGGTGAAATAAAGTAGCAGATAATATTCTAAAGATGGAGTTCACTTCAGCTGATGTTGACTTTACGGAGCAGGCCTTCAGTTACTTTAGTTTCCCCACTCGCAGTTAAGATTATAATATGTTACACACTGCCGATATGTTTATGTACCCCGAATTACCAAAACACGACAAACCCTTGGACGTATGCCTGACTCTGCTTCTGTCCCTTGTTCTTCCTCTTGTTCCAGAACGACTTATTATTCCTCAAAGTGACGAGTCAGCTCCACCACCTCAGCATCAAATGTGCCATTCACGTCCTCCACGTCAACAAGTTCAACCCGTACTGCCTCAAACGCCGGCCCGGCACTGAGGTAAAAATTAAGTGGCTAAATCAGTTTTTTTCTGGATTTTAAATTAGCTGGAAAACGTAGTTCTCAAAGTGTGGTACATGTGCCACCAGTGGTACGCAAGCTCCCTCTTGTGGTACTTAGAGGAATATCAAAGAGCGTGTGAGTGCAGGTGGTTTTGGTCAGAGCATGATGTGGCATACAGAAAAAACAAATCCACCCAATTTCATCTTTCAGTAAATCAAATTGTGCACAAATACATTTTAACATTAGTCAAAATGTTGGAGCTAATGTGTTCATACACAGGAAATACCCTCTTCATGAATCCAAACACTGTAGTTTAGATGCCAGACCTGTACGTGGCGCTGTAACACATAAATACACCCAAAAGATTCTGATTGTTTTATTATTGGGACCAATTTTCCAAAAAGGGCTCTGTGTGGATGAAAAGCTGAATGTTTGGAATTCTGTGTACTCGTCTCTAAATGACATGTTTTCCCTAAACAGGTTGTGGTTTTAAGAAGATTCAATTTTCATTAAACCTCTGCTACAGCGCCACCTGTGGTCAGAAGGTGTTATGTCATTTGTGACACATCTACTCATGTCTCCTCGTCTTCCTCTAGTCTTTTTCTCATCTTCTTCTCGTCTTCTCCTTGATTTCCTCGACCTGGTACCTCTGGTGAGGTTCCAAGCAAGACTGCCGGTCACTGATTGGTCAGAGAGTGAACAAAGCTGGACTGTAGATCAGATAAAAAGACTTTAAATTTTTTTAATTTTAAAACATTAATGTTAATCTCCAACATTTAGCAAATCAAATGTCCTAAAATGACAATATTTAGCAGAGGAGTCAGCAACCGTGCTATGATGACTCCTAATGGAAAAAATGATACCAAAGCGAGTAGAGTCAAGAATCGTGCCGTGACCAAGTTGTGCTGGAACTGTAGAGTGGAAAAGTTTCCCACAGAAAGTATAAAAGTCAGGACAGACATGGTTGTCAAACGCAAATCCACAAATAACCTCGGGACTCTAATTCTAGTTTATCCTGTCGCTGATCCACTTCTGTGTGTGTTCTAAACGTAAGGATCTGTTAAACGTGTCCTGGGGTTTTATTTTTCCGTCTCAGAGCCAGTTCTCTCCCAGTGAAGTGGTCCAGTGGTCCAACCACCGGGTCATGGAGTGGCTGAGGTCTGTGGACCTAGCAGAATACGCACCAAACCTGAGGGGCAGCGGCGTGCACGGAGGCCTGATCGTGAGTACATGAAACTGTGATGTGATCATAACACAGTATACTGCACACAAGAACTGTGACTGGGGTCAAGAGGGCACATTTTCTTTAGCTCACACGATAAACTCTTCAGATTAAGTCTGTGATATTTTAACTGGAAACTGATGTTTGTGTTGCCACTTATTCCACTGCACCAAAGTCCTTTGAGAAAACTTGCATTTTTATGTTTTTTAACTCACACATTTGTTCCCAGTGGCAGAAAATGTGCCCTTCACAAAAACTGCTGTAAAAAAATATTATATATTTATTCAGGCTGAAGTAGTTTTAAAAGATTAATAAAAGATAAATAAAACAAAATATATAATATTTTTACAGCCGTTTTTGGGAGGGTGACGTTTTCTGCCCTTAGGGACAAATTTGTCAGGATACTAAAAGGATCTCTTAAAGGTTAACGTGATAATTGTGTGAGGCACTGACAGAGTGGGCAGAAGACATTTGCTGCTTTATCCTGACATTAGACAACTGAAATGTAAGTTTGTGTCCATGACGATAACGTAGATTTGTGAGTGGTGCTGTTGTACTTCTTTCTTTCTGTTGTAATTCTGTTCATTAGATTATTAAATGACTCATTTTATCATTAAAACAGTTGATTTTTTTTTAGCTTCTTAAATGTGAATATTTTCCTGCTTTCTTTGCTTTGTATAACAACCTGCTACAACCGCACTTCAAATCCTCTCATTCCTGCTCTGGTAGATCCTGGAGCCTCGCTTTAACTCGGACTCGCTGGCCATGCTGCTGAACATCCCTCCTCAGAAGACCCTGCTGAGACGCCACCTGACCACCAACTTCGACAGTCTGGTGGGAGCACAGGCCCAGCAGGAGAAGAGGGAGTACACCGAGGCGGCGGGCTACGCCCCGCTCAGCATCACGGCTAAAGTCAAGGTAAGAAAAACAAAAACACGGGCGTGGACGAGCGGCGGATAGAAGAGATTACAGAGGGTAAACACACATGTTAATCCACAGTATTACCTCGGTGGTTCAGCTTAATCTCAGAGCCCTTCAGTCTTGTGAAACCCAGTCTAAACCCGGGTCTGCTGTGTTCTGTATTGTGTTTGCTGCTTTATCTCACTGTTAAACAGACTTTCCCACATCAAAGCCCATCGACAAATTCAGCGCTTTTAGCTTCATATAAACACAGTAGCTGCTGGTCCACTGCTGCCTCGTGTGGCAAGTTTGTGCCGTGGAGAGAATTTCAAACACAGAAGTCACAAACTAACACATGTGAACACTCTATGGACTTTGGTGTAGGGGGAGTGAGTGGTTTACACAAACTTAAGTTTCCTTTAGGGAAAGGTCGTCTAAGAACGAGATGGAGGTTGAATGACATTGCAGATTAAGGCGGGCGTACATTTGATGAGGTGAGACTTAAAACCTGCCTTTCCTCATGTTCTCATTCCCCTGCAGCCAAAGAAGTTGGGATTCTCCAACTTGGCGACTCACCTCAGGAGAAGACGTCAGGACGAGTCCACGGATTACGTCTGTCCCATCGAGGCGGGGCAGGCTGCGGTGAACGGGGCCGAGATGCGTCCTTACGCCGCCCTCGGGGGCCTCAGCCCGATCCTGGACAGAGAGCCCGACCCGTGCGGGGAGCAGGTGGGCCTCGGCGATGGCAGGGCAGACCCGTCTCCATGACGACGACACCTGTGACGCCAACATGGACGACAGTGTTGTCACACTTTCAGTCAAACGGCTACTACTCTGCTTCCTTTACGCTTGCGGCCCGTAATACCTCAGCCCATGCCACGCCCCTCCCCCTCTAAACCCCACCCCCTCACTCCGAGCCCTGTGCCTTATCCTGTGACGGCTTCACAGTCTCAGTCACTGACCCCCTAAACCCTAAACCCAGCACATTTTCTTTAAGTTTTCTGATGACTTCATTCCCACTCAGATGTCTCACTAACCCCCGACCTCAGCCTCAAACCTGTGCCATGATCGAACTCATCAGGAGAGGACGCCTCTCTCTGGACGCTGTAACCCACACATGCAGACCATTGTTGTACAGTATTAAAGTGACAGTTTGTTTGTTTTTTTGTTTTGTAAATGTGGTTGTGTGAGGATTCTTAAATACAGCTGACGAGACTCTGCACGCTCCCTGTGCCAGAGGTGTTTTTAATATCTAGCAGTTTGTAATCGGCTTGGTCACTCACACCAACGTCCATAGAGAAAATCAGCGATTTAAGCTTGCAGGAACAACTGCTGCCTCGCTCGGTACATTTTTGTCGCTAAGGTAAATCTGAACTAGGGATTTCAAAGGCTGAAGTCGTAAAATAATGCATTTAAACTCTGTGTTCGGGGCAGCAGTGACCTGAGAACGACTGAGTGCCTTGGTGTAAAAAACACTGACTTTCTCTATGTTAACAAACTTTAATATCTTGTCAGGAAAAGACTGTAAAAAAGCAGCAAATGTTATATTAAGATTGCGTACTCTTAACCTGACTTGGCTCTTGTTAGTGGCTAAAATCATTCCTGACTTTCCTTCAGCACACAAAGCAAACGATTACCTCATACAACCACACTTATAAAAAAACTGAGCTCTCTCTTTAAACCCGGGTGGGGGGCTCACTCCAATGACCTAGGGACCACTGAGTGTCTAGGTTGGTCAGTAAGGGACCGGTGGAGTGGAGAAAAAAGTGGAAAATAACCAATATTTATGATGATATTTGACATAATTTCAAAATAAAAGTTTTTAAAAATAAATAGCTGACAATATAAAATTATTTATGATACAAAATTGATCTGAGTTTGAGACCTCTGCGTTAACACAGGTGTGTCACATGGCTGAAATATTAACCTGTGCAATATTTGCATAACGGAGAGGATAATTGAATATATTTATATGTTACTGCAGATTTAATCATGGGGCAGCATGTGTGTTGTTTAAAACCTGAGGTGGTGATTATTATTATTTTGTACTGATATTTTCACATTTGTCTGTAATAGTATTTTTATAGCAAAAGAAAATCCTGCTCCGCTCAACGAAACGTGTGCTCGTGTAAATAATGACAAAATCATTTAATAAACAGAAATATACGTGTGTTAACTCTGTGTTTTTATACTGGCAAGTAAAATCAACCACTAACCACTGCTACATCATCATCACATGGCTAATGACCATCACCACGGTAACCGCTAAGCTGCAGGTACAACCCTCACACGTTCATGTTTATTCATCTCTTTGCACTAAAGCGTCTCATTGTTCCACTGTTAAAGGGACAGTTCAGGTTTTTCAGAGTTACAGATTCACATCAGCTGTTCTCGCCTCGCCCCCACGACCCGATTTGTCGGTGTAGTCTTCATCAGGCAAAAGTGCCAACAAAGTGACAACAATGTGGACGTTGTCTTGTTTACGAAGACAAAACGCATGCGAGACACGTACTGTTAGTATTTGTTGAGCATCATTTCAATTTTAAGAATTACCGCTTCTTCTTTGGGCCAAACACAGGGGCCTCAAACACAAGATGACCTGGGGGAGCCAGTGAACTTCTAGGCTGGTCAGGACAGGGGTGGGGCACCAGTGAAAAAAGTAATAATAATAATAATAACAACAATAATAATAATAGAATGAACTAAACTTAAATTTAAAATATAATTCAGGACGATATTGCTCGCCCTTTTCAAAGTAAAAGTGTTTTATTTAGATTGAGATTTCAATCTCAATGACTTAACTTCCTGGTTTATTAAATAAATCACTGATTCTTGTTTTACTGATGTTTTACACATTAACATTAAACCTTTTGTGTATTAACATAAAAAAGAAAAAAAATCAACTGTCAATTCAGTCCACTAGATGGTGCAAAGTGCTCACTCTCACTAGAGCTGTCACGTGAGTATATCGCATAAAATAAATTAAAGAGTTTGCAAATACGAAAGATTACATAAAAACATGTATTTTATTTTACAATTACATTATTGTTGAGCGGTATGGCAAAAGGTTTTAAGCAAAAGTATTAAAAAGCCGAAGTCAGTGGCTCTTATTTTGAAAGTCAGGTTGAAAGGATGTGGACTATGTAAGAGTTTCTTTGGTTTTGTGTATTTATTTTTATAAGAATACAGAGTAGATGAAAGTATTTCTCCGAGAAAAATGAGGGATAAAATGTACAAAGGAGTATTAGGGTCAGCCAAAACACAAGGGAAAAAAGCAATAAATAAGTCAGACATAAAAATATATTCATTTAGAAAATATCAAAGTACTATAGTCGATGGCCATGGCTGCCTCTACAGACGCGTGGATTAAGCTTCAGAACCAGCTATAATAATAATAATAAGGAAATTCTCTCTCTTTTGGCTCATAAACACTGACTAAACTAATAAAATCTACAATATATTAAGCAAACTTTCTTTATCTCACTGTTGGACGAGCTTTTCCAAGTTGATCCACTGCTGCCTCCATCACTAAATTCAAATCTCATTTTTTGAAATCCTTTGTTTGGATTTACCAAAATGACACAAAGTGACCACACAGGTCAGCAGTAGACCAGCAGCTCCTGTGTCCATACAAGCTTAAATCGCTGATTCTCTCTGTGGACTTTGGTGCAGCAGAGTTGAAGTTGCACAAACTGCAATTTCCACTCAGAAAAGACTATATATATGATATATTACTACTAAATATATTAATAAACTACATTATTAAGATATTATAGACTTTAATCTGGTGTAGACTTGGTGCTAGCCATGCTTTTAACAAGAACGAGCTTCTCACACAAACACACTCGGAAAAACCTCAACTATCACTGTAAGTGTGTCTCTAATCGTAATTTGTAATGTGTTTGCAAGATGTGTGTGTGTGTGTGTGTGTGTGTTGCAGATGGCACTCACAGAGGGCACCGTGTTGCAAATAGAAGCTGTTTCTGAAAGCATCAACAACCTCACAGTAAGCACCATCACACACACACACACACACACACACACACGCTGCTGGTTAATGACTCCTGCCACAGAGTCGCCCACAAAGCTAAACACTCGTCGTCAGTCGTCACAGAAGCTTTAGTTGCTCAGATGAAAAAACTCTGAGGGGAAAAACATCATGAGGGCATTAGCAAAAGATCTGCGATGGAAATTAGAAAGTGATGCTGTGACTGCTGGTGTGAAACCGGCTTCCCGTGGCTTAAATGACGTGCTGTTGTCAGGCAGCCGTGGTTCTCCTTCATCTGTTGTTCCAGGCAAATTTCTACATCTACAATCTCTAACCTCTGAACTCGGTGAGATTAAAACTGCTGTCTGTGAAATATCTTTCACGACAGTAATAGTTAAGGAGTCTTGAAGTGGGCTCTCGGTGCCCCCTTCTGGCCTCTTGCATCAAGAACCAGCATAAAACAGATATTCTGGCTCTAATTGAGAACACGGTTGCTGACAGGGACAAGAGAAACACATGAGTGTTGCTTTACTTCACCACTACACGACCTCATTGATGGGAAAACGAGGCTGCAGGTCCACTGCTGCCTCGTGTGGTAGCTGTTCAACAAGTATGGAAACAGCCAGAGTGAACATTATATAAAAAATAAATAAAAAAAGCCAAAAAATGACTATTCAATCCAAGATGGCGGCCTTCCTGTTGGCGTTATGGCAAAGTCCTCATTTACTTTTTGGACCGTCTTGACATGATTAACGTACGTGAACTTTTTTTTTTAAATCACCTAATAAAAGCATTTTTTTCATTTCCGTTGGCCACTCCCACTTCCAATCCTCTACACCACACCAAAAACCTAAATCCTCCTTTACTAACCTACATTCCCACATTTTCGTTTCTCTCTGAAATGGGACAAAGCCACGAGTTAAGCACTTTGTTTACCCACTAAACCCTTCAGGGCCAACCCTGGTCCTCGAACTGCTTGCTGACGGTTAACAGGTAAGATGAGTCTTCTGTTGACTTAAATAAAATTTCACAGGTTCCAAACACCACACCCCGCACTAACACAGTCCCCCTCCTCCGTTTGACACCTGGGAGAGAAAACAGATCCTTCTTCATTGGGCTGAAGGTTCTGCACACACCAGGACACCGAAGACTGAGCTACAGTGTGTGTATCTCAGCAGGGCAGGGGTCAGGAGCAGCGGGCAGGTAGAGGACTTGGGACTGCAGAAACTTCCAGACCCATCCTGGTGAGTAGCTTAGCCCACAAATGTTATTATCGTCATTGCACTAAAACTGCACCATATTTCTGTATGTATGCATCGGTGGATTGAAGTTTTGATGTGCAGCACTGACAAATAATCATTTATTTGCCGGTAAATAAAAGAAACATTGGTACCATATGGTGGGACAACACTGTTTTCTACGCAGCCAACAGTAATCTCTTGTTTTACCAACCATATGTTCACTTCTGATAAAGTCTCATTGTACAAATTCTGTTTGTAGTGTATCAGGGAAACAACCCTCTGATCTCCTGCTCTCCACCGTCAGTCCACCATGGGCCAGAACGTCGGCAAACCCGTGCCGAACCCCTTTCAGAACTCAAACGCCTTTCCCACGTTCAAGAACGCCTACAAGAGAACAGCCTCCGACGAAAACTCACCCGTCCCGCCACGACCGCTGAGCATCTTCGCCACGCTGAGGAGATTCCCCGTTGCCAAGCCCAATGATTTCATACCTCTGTTCAATGACTGCATCTCTGCTGCCTCGTCCAGAGTCCAGGAGTACATGCTCTTCAAAGACCCGGAGGACAAGTTCCGCCCGAGCCCTGAGGTGCTCACTCAGGTAGTGATACCCTGATGATAAAAGTGATGGTGGTGGTGGTGGGGTGTTGTATGAGGAAGGCTTGATGCAACGTCTAGTAGCTTTTGTATACGTCCAACATGGCGGCCACCAAAGACCAGCTGCTCCACGGAGTTCCGGATCATTAGTCCTGGCTGCTTGTAGGTCTATTCAGTTTCCTATGGAGGCATTTTGATCCATGTCTGTTGGTCACAACTTTAGGAAGCGGGAGATGACTGCACCGTTTCCATACTCAATCTCAAATGAGATTAAGATGCAGTCTGGCATTAGTTATAAGCTTGACTCGCTGAGGTGATAGTGTCCTAAACATGAGATCACAGAAACCACATTCAGAAGTGGTTTGAGGACACGTTTGTCACATGTGCCTGAGCTGCAGGAACACAATCTGTCCTCAGGCTAGATTAAAGACCGCCTTCTCAGATGGCTGATCAGTGTTGGTAGATGACTCAGGGCACCAGTGAGTGCTGTGCCAACTTGTTTGGATGAGGAACCGGTAGGGTAAGAAAATATTCAGAAATGTCCAAGCGAGTATTTGGGAATGACTAATCTAAACGACCTGAACTATTTTTTTTAACAGCATGGCTGCGTCAACCTCTTGTCTGATGTCTGTTCTCTTGCCCCAGGTCTTCCTGATGACCTACATATCCCAGAGTGTTTGCCTCAACATGACGGACACCTTCAACTGCACAGCCATGACTCCCCAGCAGCGCATCCTACTCGGGGCTGACTGGGTCTGGGCCTTGCTGGAGAAGCCCACCAAGAACCCTCGGATCCAGATCGCTGTGCAGGTCCTACACCTGCCGGATAAAGAGGATTCAGAGGAAAATGGTGTCCCCCCAGAGGTCTTAAGCGAGTCCCTCCAGATGGCCCAGAAGGAGTCCAGCAACAAGAACATGCACGAGAAGTTAGTGGACTTCTGCACCTCCGTCGGCAAGGACTGCTACGCCCTCTTCCTGTTCTTCGGCAAGAAAAATGATAAGGGAAACATCTACGGTGTCCTCAGCAACAATTTTGAGGCAGCAATCGGGAAGTGCGCCAAGATTGACAGACCATTTATTGAGAATTTCTTCAAAGGTTCACGGTATCTCCACACACCTCCAGGAATGATGCAGTCTATCGTCACCAAGAAGGAGGAGGATCCTCTCACCCTCATGATTAAATTCAGCTGAATCAAAAGGGACTCGGGCAAAACCATGAAACGAGACCAAAGCCTTGTATTCCGACGCTCACAATTCTATCTATTAATGTAAACAAAGTCTGTCTGTTAATCGTATGACACGTGTTTGCTCATTACCTAGTGATGAGCTGCTAGCCGAATATACCCGTTGGAATTATTAGCATAGTGCTAAACCTAACAAACAGTAAAAACAAGTTAGTCACGTATAAACACTAACATCAGGGACTTACGTGAACTATCAGTTTCCACACCACTAATTTATATAGTTAGTTATATATTTTTACCCATTTTGTTGCCGTGTAGAAAACACAGAACCGCGTTCTTCTTCATAACCTGTTTCACTGATGTTAAGCATAGAAATCTGAAGCTTAAACATTTTGCATACGGTGTTTTAAACTTGGAGAAGGCCTTAATCATTCCACTGATAGTTTTAAGCATTTTTTAAAGCATAATAAGAGGGTGTTTCTCTGGGGATCGTCTTCAAATGAAGGCTGTGGTATCAGTAAGGACTGACTTCATAGTGCAGGTAGTTTTATGTGCAAAACCAAGGAAAAAAAAAAAGTTTAAGAAGGGGACAAACTTGTCATTTCATTTCACACAAAAATGTAGTTAAAATATATATATTAGTAACAGGCAATAAAAGGTATTACTTATTGTCTCTGAAATGTTTGTTTACCGTTTTTAGAAGTAAAAGTCAACATTTGTCAAGAGTCATTAAGTTAAACAAATGTTTGCAACAAAGTGGATGTTCAGGGTTTTTGTGGGATTGTATGACGTACTGACGGACATGTCGGCGCTGACGGAGCTCTGCAGCAGAAAGACACACTCTCAATACACGGCTGCTCGTGAGGACTTTCATCATCGATGAGTTGGTTTTTTTGCTGATTGTATTTAAAAAAACACTTTTACTCCTCATGTTAGCTCAACATGCTGTGAATTTCTTTTCTAGAAATGCCCATCCCCCATTTAATCATTTCAGCTTCTTCTCTGATAGTTTTCATCCCACACCAAAGTCCATAGAGAAAATCAGCGATTTTACATCACAGCACATGGATGTTGTTGATCCACTGTGGCCTCCATCACTAAGATCAAATGTCTTCTTTTTGATTTCAGTGTTTAAAATACTTCAGTCAGATATTCCTAAAAGACACAATCTTGCCACACGAGGCAGCAGCGGACCAGCAGCTGCCTCGTCCCTGCGAGTCAAAAATGCAGATTTTCTCTATGGACTTTGGCATGAGAGAGAGAGAGAGAGAGAAACTTACTATTCCTCTCACAGAAAGATCCTTAGCAGTGAGGTGAAGCAATAAACATGTTCTTAAGATGCCATACACTGCTTCTGGTCCAGATTGTATTAGTTGAGCTTTTTATCCAGAGGCTAAAATAGTTTTTTTCCTGATGTCCTCGCTGGCAGCCATGTCATAAAACAGCTCAGTGTAATGTAAATATAGTTATTATAACGATTTAAAGAGAGGTTTATTTAAGGATGGTTTAGAGTACAAATATAAAACAGTTATGATCTCTACACATGACAAACCAAAGCTTTACAGGTACAAAACTATATATTTTTTCTCATTTCTTCTTTAAACGCTGTCCTACGTATTCCTTTGCTTTCCAAAATAAAAGCAAAAATTCTAAATCGGAATGTTTCACTGTAACTGTGCACATTTTCTTGTACCGTGGACATGATTCAGAGAGGGAAAATGACTGGTAATAAACCGGACTCACGACAGTTCATAGTTCATCTTTGAGACTTTGACGTCCACACGTGCAGGCGGCGGCGTGGTCGTCCGGCTGCGGCACCAGCTCCATGTCTGCGTGCTGTAGCGGCTGACCGCTCTGTCTCTCCGAGTACATGTGCAGTACACTGTAGTAGTAGCAGTACAGTCTGCTGGGCTGCAGCAGCTCTCTGGCCGCCGCCTGACCCACGCGAGCCATCTCCCGTGCCTCGGCGTCGTTCTCCTTGGCCCACAGGACTTTCTCCAAAAGATCCGACAGGTTCCTCTTCACGGGGACGTAGTGAGTCCCCGCCCTTAATTGGCTGTAGAAATATTCGTAGTACTGCGAGTCCTGCTTCAGGACCAGACTGTTCCCGAGCATCAGGTACGGAAAGCGGTACGCCGCCACGGTTCCGTCCACGTTCACCTGGTATTTGTACTAAAATGAGAAACAAAAAGTGTTTATCACGAGACGCTTTGTTTTTAGCCACGGACGTTGAAAGACGGTCTCCACGGAGATGTCTCCTCACCTTAAAGAAGTCGAAGAATCCAATGAGCGGCGCTTTGCCGACGTCTTTCTCCCTGTCTCTGAAAAAGAACCAGCCCGTGATGCCTGCGTCCAGCAGCTCAGGGTGTTTCTTGGACATAGAGACGAGCTGGAGACGCTCCTCACGACTGTCCCGGCCACGGAAAAACGCCCGCGCTGTTTTGTTCGCCCACGGAGGCCCTGAAGGAAGGTGATCGGACTATTACCGGTGAATGTGGCGACGGGGACAGAGACCTCAGAGGAAGGGGAGGTAGACCTAAAAAAGGTGCTAAACTTGTTTTGGGGTTGTTGATTTTTTTAACTTTACATGAACGAGGTTTCAACCATGAGGACACGAGACGCCTCAGGTTAGGGTGGTTGCTTAGTTTGATCCTAATAAAGTTAAAACCCACATGAAGACTGTAAATACAGGTGTGGTTGGGTTTGTACTGTACTGAACCCAGTTAAAAAGCTGTAGAAATAGTTTAAAGAAAAAGCTTTGGCTTCACATACATATACAGAGCTTTAAGTTCTTCATTAAAGGGATAGTTCAGTTTTCTTTGACACATTCTCAGTGTTATCTGAACCAGACTGAGACACGAAAGCATCTTTGATTTTTACCGCGGAACAAAATGAAACATACACCTGCTCAACTCTCCGCTTTATCTCGTACTCAGACAACCTCAAAATCTCCCACTGGAAACTGAGGTTTAATAAACCAACGTCCACAGAGAGAATCAGTGTTTTTAAGCTCATGAGTACACAGGAGCTGCTGGTCTACTGCTGCCTCGTGTGGTAGGTTTGGGTCACTGAGGTAAATCTGAACGGAGGATTTCAAACCCCGAAGTCACAAAAGAACACACCTGCATTCACTGATGATGGCAGACCACTCCTGTGAGCTGTGTTTTTCTCAATGGGCTTTGGTGCAACTTCAATGGCTAAAATGTGTCTTTTCTGCAGTTAATTAATTAATTTATTTATTTATTTACCAGAACTGTCAACATTCTGGGTTTAGACAAACCTAAAATCCAGTGACAGAAAGACTGTGTGTGTGTGTGGGTGGGGTACCTGTGTTTCCCTGGACAGACAGCAGGTCATTGGTGACGCCTCTCATGGTCTCCAGGGTGGAGTGTGTGACCTCGTAGGTGGGGAGGACGATGTCCCGAGTGTCTGTGGAGCCACACCACGACAAGACTGGAAAAGGGTCCGTCCTGCTCGTCTCTAACGGCCAGTCCCCGACGTTGATGAAGAACTCCACATCGGGCACCTTCACCTTCAAGACAGGAAGGAAACAGAGATTCGCCCTCGTGTCATTTCATGTGCAGAAATTCAAATAAACGTGTGCGCACGCACACACACACACACACACAAACTTACCTTTCTCATTAGCGAGTGCAACATTTCATCGGAGAACATCTTGAAGTCGGTGTACTTCCCCAGGGTGCGTCGATACAGCCGGTTGCCGATGATGGCGTAGTGGACGAGTCCTCCTCTGTTTGAGAATCTGAGGGGCACTTCCTGTCTGAGACGCTGCAGGTCCACGCTGGGAAAGGCTTTGAAGTCGGCCAGGATCTGAGGCTCCTCAGCGGGACACTGCATGACACTCTGCCACAGGGAGGCGTCGGGTTCCGGACAGTCGCAGTACTCATGGTAGACTGGACCTGAGTCACATTTTAAAGAGAGAGGCAATATTTAAGGGATTGTTCAGGGATTTTTGAGGAGTGGTTGTATGTATGAGTCAGTGCTACCTAACCGTGAGCGCCCCCTGTGTGCAAACAGGGTTGAAAAACAGATTTTAGCCTCTTATAACTACAAATTAGCTAATAAAATCACTTAAGACTGGATGTTCAGATACGCCATGGGCGGCAGAGCTCTCAGTGAACTTCTCAGTTTCCATGGAAACAGTGTCACTGGCCACCAGGGGGCTCCAAAACAGCAGAATATTTTGGTTTCCATCTTAATTTGACACATTACCACTTGAAAATGCTGCGTAGTTTGTCAACACACAGTCACAGTGATTTATTTTGAAGCCTGCATGTTCACAAAAAACTTTGCATTTTAGGGATAGGTTTGCCACTTTATCTTCAGTTTGGGTGAGTTTGTAACACCAAGGGCCACAGATTAAATGAGCAATTACAGCAATCACAGCTCAGAGGAGTTAATGATCCACTGCTGCCTCAGTCAAGAAGTTCAAATATGTTGTTTTTCTGACTGTGGTGGTGTTTGACGTTCTGTGACACAAGCAGAATTATGAAACAAGGTAGTGGTAGACCAACACTTCCTGTGTTCATGGGGGATCAAAAATACTGTGCCGCAGCAATACAGTGGAAAATATTGTTGTATAAAGATACTTGCACTGGGTATTTTATTGGGTAAATACAGGGTTCCCATAACTTGGTTGACACCAAAATCAAGGACTTTTTAATGACTTTCCAGGTTTCCAGGTGCAATTCCTGTGCCGACACAGCTAAAACGATCCCAAACTGAGAAGAGTCGATCCGAGCCAGGTCGTGCTGGAATTCCAAGCACTTTCAATGACCCATGTCTATTAAGGGCGATTTTCAAGGGTCTTGGAAAAAAAATTAAAATTCAGAAACTTTTTAAGGACTTAAAGGACCTGTGGAAACCCTGAAAGTAGCCAGATTTTTTTTCTTTGCATATATTTGGTCATTCAGTCGACAGTGTGTGTGTGTGTGTGTGTGTGTGTGTGTGTTGTTTTGCATTACAACCATGTCCCAACAGTCACTTTGCACAGCAGCCATTTTGTTGTAGGAAAATGACAGGTTTTAAATAATCAAATACAGGGTTTTGACCTCCTGCCAAAACATGTCAAAATGGCTGCTGTCCAGAGCTCATTTAAGGACGTGTAGTCGTACTGAAAATAAACCTGAGCTGACATGAGCTGTGATCTTTGAAGTGTGCCATGACACAAACCTGGCAAGATGTAAGGGGACCCGGCCACAGCAGCATCCTGGTGGAGGACCTCGACCTTCAGACCCTTGAGCGCCGTGCCGTAGAGGCGGTACCTCACCAGGAAGGAGCCGTCTCCTCTGTCCAGAGGCGGAGGGACGTGGATGCGGATGTGCTCCTTCTTGTCCAGGGAGCTGATCTTCACTTTGAAACTTTCTTGGCCTGAACACCACATTAAATCAAGTGTTTCAGTGACAATGTTCACAGCAAAACAAATAACAGGCACTACTTGTTCATAATTTAACTTTTTTCTGATTGTGACGTTCACGTTAGGGCTGAACAATTAATCGAGATTTTAAATTTTTAAATTCGCAAAATCGCAAAATCTGATAAAGTCTATGTTACATCAACTGGGTTGCCAGGTCTGTAGTCCTCCTCCATCCCAACACATTTAGAAACAGGTGATGTTTCTAAACATCTAACAATGAGACTGCAAATTGCAACATATAGTTTAATTTTATCAAGAGCATTGAGGAACTATAGTAGTCAAACTAAAGTTTGACTTCCTTTTTTTAATTTTTTGGGCTGAAACATTTACTCAATTGATCAATTACTTAGTTAATTGTCCGCTATTTTTGATGAATTAAAACAAGTGCTGTGATTTTTTGGTTTCTTACATTTTGTGGACAAAAACAAGACATTTGAGAACTTCATCATTTCGAGGTTTTTGGGAAAACAGTATTCAAACTTTTCTGACATTTTAGGGACCAAACAATGACTCAGTTGAATGAGAAAGTAATTAAATCGCAATATAAATTGATTATGAAAATAAGCATTAGTTGCAGCCCATAATTACATGTTATATGTTGTACTTAACCTTTTACAGGGCACATTGAAATACTTGGAGATGAATATATAATAAATGTGGAGGTTTGGATTGTTGGAGGGTTTTTTTTCTTCAAAATTTGCTAAGTTGATGTAAAAAAATCAACGTTCATGAAGGTACCATATATGGTTCCTTCCCCCTGAAAATAGTATATATAAGAATACACAAGAAAAACACAAATGAAGTGAAAGCAACATTATTTGAGAGCATTTTTTCAGGACAGCATTCTCCAATCCTGCTGGTCCTTGGGGACCCCTGTCCTGCACGTTTGAGATGTTTGCCTGCTCCAATACACCTGATTGATTTCATCACATTACCATACTTAGTGTCTGAGATATTACCAGTGAAAATTCAAGTGAAAATAACAACAAATAACACTTCCACTTGATTGGAGCCCATGTTTGATTTAAAGTGTTTAGAAAGACTTTTAATGCCTGTAATGGAGTGGTGTTTTTCTTTGTTTTGTTGTAGCTATAAGACACAAAAACATGGGCTAACTGCTTTGACAGTCCAGGCTACCGTAGAAACAAAATGGTGGCTTCAACAAAGCAAGACCCTTACCTAAAATACGCTACGAAAACCGAACCTGTTTGGGTTTTGGAGCTATAATAAACTTATACAAACACACTAATGGGTAGCACAGTTATCCACCTCAAATGTTACACAAACACGAGTGTTTGAATTACCCGGCGACGAGGTGAGGTTTCCTCCCTGGGAGCCGACCGCCTGGATGGTGAAGAAGCGGACCGGTACCACCGTGTCCGGGTTCAGACCTGGACCCCAGACGAGACATCTCTCCGGGGAGATTCTTTCACGTCCACAAAACGCCAAGTTTATTAAGCTCGTACACACGAGTAAAAGCACGAGCGCGCGGAGCACGCGGCTCTCCCCGGGGCTGAGTGAGTCCGCGCTGCTCCGGAACATCATGTTTCATTCCTCCGCAAAAAATAACCGTCGTTAACGTTCAATCTTTACCGTAAAGTTTGCATGGGAAAGTCCTACGACGACATGTTGGTGTGAAGGGAGGACACGCCCACTTGTTTGGCGACGCTTTCACTGGAGGTCGGAAATATCGATTGCGGGCCGTGAACGCAGCAAAACACACTCGCACACACAATATTTTGCCACATTTAGCTTCGAACAATGTTATTAAAAAAGTGTTGTGGATTTTTTAAGGTAACATTGTTCCACATTAACACATATTTGTTGTTGTCATGTATATTAAATCAAAATATCGACTAATAAACAAAACATTCAATATTCCAATGTTTTGTGACAATTTACTCCAATAAGTTGATTTTAATTTCTTACTTGATTCTATATCAATTTTATTTTGGTATTTCCGGTAGTATATATATATATATATACATATACATATATGTGTATATATGTATATATACATATGAATTCACATACTGATATAGTGAAATGATCAAGATGAAGTGAGAGATAAGGCAACTGTAATTATTATCATTATTATTATAATTATTGGAGGAAAAATCAGCAACAATCAATACTGTTGTTTTTCCATCTTTACTCTTATTTCATAAAAAGCATTTTATTTAGGCCTAAAATCCCAATTTGACAGTAAAAATCTTAGAAGACAAACACAGCAATAACCAGCAACAGGTATAAATGGTACACACGCACCACTTTGTATAAAATCAGCTGTGTTCATAGAAGTAATTTGTGACCAAACAGTGACTAAAGCTGCCCTGTAGGTCATCAGTAAGAAAAGATGTTTTCTGTTTTGTGTCCCAGTTTCTCCAGATTAGGGAGACAGGCATACTGTATCATTGGTGGAGGACCACACAGGACAATGAGGACATCTGCAGATGGAGCAGGGAGGTGGTCCTTGATCATGTCATAGTTGACAAACCCTGAGCTGTAGCTCCAGCCTGAGAAAAAAAAGACAAATGGTGGAATCAGAAAAGCAAATTATTTTCAACACTTTGATGAAAAAAAGACTAAAAAAATGACTGAAAATCCAGAGTATAACAGTGAGTGGAGGTTTGGACATAGGTTTCTGCGATGTTTACTTCTACAAATGAAACATATCCCCAAATATATTCATTCACTCAAATTTATGAAGAGACTCTTACGTTTTTCAGTGTTCACGCAATATCTTGCATATTGCTAACCTGTCTCTTATTGGTCCATACACTGGCCTCTCAGTAACACCGTAAAACATTTTATCTCTAACCATTAACTTTTAATAAATACCACAAGGAGCAAATGCAGAAGAGGGAAGCTCATTCATTTTCCCTCAAAAGGGATTCTGCAGTAAAAATGTACGATTCATCAGGCAGCTAAAAAGCAACGGGTGTTTGGCTCATTTAAATTAGGTCACAACTGTGCCTAAAGTTAGCCAAACTATCGTCTATGTGGTAAGCAAGCATGATGATGTGAACCAACCACTGCTCTATTAATGAAACTTAAACGTCAAAATCAAATAAATAAATAAAAAGATTTCAGCCTAACTTTGTCAAACTACCACACTAGCATGAGAATAGACATACCAACCCCTGCTTTGTTAAGACTGGAGCCAAAGTTAGCCAAACTCTTGCTAGAGACATAAGCTAGCACATGGATGGACTATTGAGGTGATATATAAAATGAGTAATGGAATTTTCTTTTTCATACACAATTAAAACGTAGAATAAGACTGAACACGGCACTAGAAATGTTCAGTAGCTGTGGCAACCAGACATTTCTTCAAATGAAAAGATTGAACTGAATGGAAGTAGTGAAGATGCAGTGAGACAGAATACATATTCCGATCAAGGCCTTCAAAGGAAGCAAATGATGTAACAAGGTTAATTTCTGCTCACTTCCAGGATTATGCAAATAGGCACGAGTGTTTTGCTTCTTTTCCTTAAACACCCAGCTGGAGCTACAGTATCTCCCTCCTCAGCCTGTGAGGATTTTCTTCTTGTTTGAAACCAGATGACGGCGCCTTAAGCTTCATTCAGCTTCCTGCAGCCTGGCACTAATACCCACATGTTCTGCATATTTATATACATATTTGTATATATCCTGTATGGTAACATGGAAATATTTTCAAGAGATCCCACATTATGAGTGGTAATGTGGCCTACATGTCTCAAAGTACAAAGTTTAGCTGCAGTACACCACCAACTCCTGTGTCCCTGTGTGCTCAAAAGTAGAGAAAGCTATTTACAAAAGTTTGTTTCCAGTCAGAAACAGATTACTGAAATAAAGTACCAGTGCAGTATTGCGTTGGCTCTGCAGCACCTTTGTGATGAAAAAGGGAGCTGAGCCAAAAGGCAAAGCTCTCAATTTACCGTTCGATCTTCATTTCTACCCTGACCTATGGTCAAGCATGGTCAGCATAAGGTCAGGACCAAGGGACTCAAAGTAGAGCCTTTGTGTGGAAAGGAGCCAGTTGCAGTGGTTCAGGCTCTTGGTAAGGATGCTTCTCGCACATCCATCTGGGAGAAGATCTTGGGGCAGACCAAGGACTAGTAGAAGAGATTATATCTCCTCACTGGCCTGGGAGTGCCTGTGGTCCCCACAGTCAGAGTTGAACGATGTGGCCAGGAAAAGGGAAGTCTGGTGCCTCCTGCTAGAGCTGTTACCCCCATGAACCAAACTCTGCAACGTAGTGACGAAAAGAGAGCTGAGCCAAGAGGCAACGCTCTTAGTCTACTGGTCAATCTTCATTTCTACCCTCACCTATGGCCATCAGTGATCAGGTCATGGCTGAAAGAACAAGATCATGGGTACAAACAGGTGAGAAGCTCAGCCATCTGTGAGGGACTCAGAGTAGAGCCGCTGCAACTGCTACTTTCCATGCAAAGTAGTGGCGGCTTCGGGCTCCTGGTAAGGATGCCACCAGGGCACCTCCCAAGGGAGGTGTTCCTGGCAAGTCAATCTGGGAGAAGACCTTGGGGCAGACCAAGGACTAGCTACCCCCACGACCAATCTTGGATAAGCGGTTGAGGATGGGTGAATTGATGGACGGATGGATGGATGGAGAGATGGGTTATTTAAAAACAGGAATTGGCGGTACATAGACAGTTATGAAGTCAATCAGACGCCTTGTTGTCCTGCCCACAAATGAAGAAAACCTTACCTTGTGGAGGTTTGTCCAGTGTGAACCAGACCTTGACTTTGTCAGGATGATTCTTCTTCACCTCCTCCAGTTCCTCCCTCAGGAGGATATCCTTCTCAGTCTGAGCAATAGAGAGTGAAAGAGAGATTATCTTTCAAGGGCATTTTTCATTTATGTTCAGTAACACTTAAGATTTCACAAAGCAATATACTGCACTGATCTGACCTGGTTGGCAAATATGAGGGAGCAGCTGGTGTTGTCTGTAGGGTCGGCTGTGATCCTACGAATTAACTGCAGCATAGGAGTGATACCTGTGATGAAAGAAGAATGACGTTGGTCTCAGAGGGTGATTCATATCAAACTAGCAGAAGGAGAGGAGAGTTTAAATGGAGCCCTCATATAACCATAGATTTTATCCTAAAATCTATGGTTATATGAGGTAGTGCTACACAAGAACAACACAAGGAAAACGCAATTATAAAAACCTTCCAGTCAGAAAAGGCTGTCTAACAGTGGCAAATAAAGCAAAGAAATGTATATAAACCTGTTCCTCCTGCGATCATTCCAACGTGCTTGAACTTCCGAAGTTTGGCCTCTGACTTTTTGTCTGGTCTGATGGAAAACTGACCTGAGCAGAAGAGAGGAAGGAAGTGTCAACATACTGTAATAAGAGCAACCAAAGAATGACAGTGCCACAGCAACATCTGCTGGCGAATATAAGGATCGCAAATACCAATGCACTGTATACAACTGATTTGAAGAAGAACACACATCACAGACCTTTTCCATTATACACCAGCAGTCCATTAGGTCCTCTGAAATCAATAGTGTCTCCGATTGTCATGTTGTTCAGGTACTGAGACATTTTCCCTCCCTCTGGAAAGGAGGGATGACAGTTCTTGAAGTAAACCTGAGAAGAAAATTGTAGTTAAGGGCCTTTCAAGAGTCTCTGAAGGCTGTCACTAACCGATCCGCACCGGAAACCCAATTTGGTCCATGCTAAATCCCTGAAACCACCATAAATATTTTGGACAGGAAGTAGCCGGACTTTGCACATCCAGTATGAGTTGGGTAGCCATCTTGCCACGTGATCCCTATCAGAAACCTGAGTTAATCTATGCATGTGCAGAGTGCTACTATTATTTACAGAATATAACATTATTTTATTTAAAATCCTCAAAACTGCTATTTCACAGGTAGTAAAACAACATCCAGTTGGTCCACTTTATTTAACCCTCTTTATTTACCTTGACCACAAGGTCCACATATCCTTGGTCCTCATCACTGGAGACTGGAGTATAGGCTCTGACCACCAGGCTGCCATTTACCTTTGCTGATAGGTACACGTGCTGACCTGTGGACAATAGGAAAGGGATTGGTCAGTTTTGAGTTTATTTGTGTGGTTGTATGAGATTTGGACACATTGTCAAAGTTGACAACTGACACAAGGAGGCGCTCTCTCTCACTGAAAACATGGCATAAAAGGAGTTCAGTCAACGCTAGTTTAATACTTTAAACGTATGTTCCCTGTTTTATCACAGCCTTGTCTGGCTGGGAACTCATGAATTTGTGTTTCTTAAAAAAAACGTAAAAACCACGCACAGCCTGAATCTGCGATTTTACATCACAGCAAGAGAAAGTAGTTGATTCACTTCTGCCTCCATCAGTGAATTCAAATGTGTTATTTTGTGAGTTCAGAGTTTGAAATTCTTAAAATTTCGGATTTTCTCTATGGACTTTGGTGCAGAAGAGTTTACACTTTCTAGTTTCCAAAACATTCATATGTAACTAATGAAATATAGAAGTAATGTCATTTACATTCACATAAAAACATGTCAATAAATAAATAAACTAAAATTGTACTCGATCCAAGATCATAAGACAGAAAAGGAAGAGCAAAGAGAAAGGAGAAGAGTTTCAGTACCGACTGGAAGTCCAAGGACATGAGCTTCAGATGGAAGGCCAAACCGCAGTCTCTTTGTGTCGTGACTGATTTCCTGTTCAAGGACAAACACAACTTTTTTAACCATGGCTGCATGATGTACTTATTATTAGACATTTTACTTAGAGCTGGAGACAGACGTGCTCAGTGAAAACAAAAACCATGCTTTTTGTACAACATATTATATTTAATGGTATTTCTACCAGTTACAAAGCCCTCTGCTGACACAGATTACACTCTCACACCAAGTTCCATGGAGAAAATCAGTTGTTTTAGATTGCTGGTACACAGGAGCTGCTGATATACTTATGGCATATTTCCACCAGCTCTACTCGCCTCACCTCGCCAGGGTTTAAGTAGCGTTTCCACTAGCATAGTATCTGGTACCAGGTACTATTTTTAATACTTGCTCCGGTGAGGTTCCAAAAGCTGAGTGCTGAGTAGGTAACTGTGTGATGTTTGGTCAGACTGCCGGCCACTGACTGGCCAGGAAGAGACATCCAACACAAATCGAGCTGAACAATGCAAACTGTGATCAGTTAAAATTACTTAACAATCCTAAAAACATGGGTTAATCTCCAACAACTACCAGATTTCCCTGGTAGTTGTTGGAGATTATCTCTATATTTAACAGAGGAGTCTGGTGTATTTATCTAACCCACTGTAGTGTGTTGAGTAGGAGGCTGTGCTCCGGAGACGCGTGGACAGAAATCAAGCCGAACAGTGCCGAAAAAACCTGAACTACCTCTTTAAAGTGTACACACCAACCTGTTTGTGTGTTAGGGGAAGTGAGTACTTGACCATCGGGTCTTGCAGAGTGACGGGCTGTTTGTTCTTCTTCTCTCCTGAAGATCCTCGCAGGAGGAAGTACAATAGTGTCATCACCACCACAGAAGAAGCCGCCACCACCGGGATCACCTGAGAGGATAATATAGAAACCTCAGACTCATGGAAAATCAGCCTAAAAGGGCACATGTCACCCCCTGTTCATTGACCTCCACTGGCTACCCTTAGCATCGAATTGAAATCCCTGATGCTAGCCTACAAAGTTCTTCATGGGTCTGCTCCCACCTACTTAAAAGCTCTCCTAAAGGCTTACGTTACCCCTTGACTGCTCCATTCATCAAACGACTGTCGTCTGGTGGTGCCAACACAATCCAGACTCTTTTCGTGACCTACCGAGCTCTACCAGAACAGGGGGCGTCCCTGTCTATCTTCAAGAAGCTCTTGAGGACCCAGGTCTTCCAAGAGCTTCTTCTATCCTAGCACTGACCTTTACCCCCTCTCCTTCTACACTTGGATCCACCTCTGCACTCCCCCCCTATGTCAGTCCACTGTTCCTATCTAGTGTTGTTCTTTCCAAGACTTCTTTTGTGAAGCTTATTCCTCTTTTGGAAGTCGTTTTGGATAAAAGCGTCTGGTAAACACTTAAATGTAAATGTAAACACAAACAAACAGATACATGCTAACTAATAGCTAACTTCGGCAAAATTTAAGCTAGCTCCCGGTCCATTAGCGTTACCCTCCCTCACATATAGATTGAAATGTAATTTTTCAGCAAATTTTTAGCTAACAGACAGATAGAAATTAATTTTTTAGGTAGGTAGGCAGATAAAAGGACAAATAAAGTCAAAGTTAACAAAAATAGAAAGAGCGAAAGTCAACGCTCACCAAGTTTTGATCCATAGTTGTAAAATGTGAGTGTCTTGTCCTCACAGCGACTGCCTTAGATAAGAGTCTGCTAAGTCAAGGTAACACAGTTTCTCTCTCTCTCTCTGTCTCTCTTTGATGAGTGACAGGGCCGTTTCAAGGGGCGGTCTTGTCACTGGGGGAAAGGTTGACACAAAGTCCAGAGCACCAATAGGAAGACTGAGCTTATCATGGCCCTACATGTTACAGAGGTGGTGAGCCGGCAGTGAGCAGCAGAGCCTTCACATCACACCACTGCAGGAAGGGAGGAGACACACACGCAGAGATCAAGAGGGAGAGTGGTTACATAATCTCTGTAAATCTGTAGTCCCTGAAGAGAATGCATTTTAAAATCTGTAAAAAATCTGTTGCTTTCGCAGATGAGAAAACTTCTAGTGCACAGATGGAATATAATACGATCATTAAAACATGGATTACATCAGTTATAGATGACTCATTATCACAACAGGAGATTTGAACTTTAATTGGCCAAAGTGCGTGGCACTCTTGCTCGGGTGCACTCACAAATTCACAGCCCAAAACAATGGATTGGCCAGGTTGTCTTCTTCTATTATTTCTGGGTCAAATTCCAGGGGAAGAGTTTGTGGAACATGTGCAGAACGCACCTCTGTAGACGTTCATACTAGACCCCATGGTTCCCAAACTGTGGTACCTGTGCCAACAATGGTAATGTGAGCTTTCTCTGGTGGTTCTTGGTGGAAAATCAGAAATTCTGTTCTAATGTATATACCAGGGTATTTTCTCAGTTGGAGCCCTCACCCTTCCAGTGACAACATCACTGTCTTTGCCAGTAGACTCCAGAGTGCATGTTTGTCACAAAGCCAGATTGTGTACATTTGTTTCCCTCCAGGCTCTTGTCAACTTTCAGTGACCTTCAGTGATGAAGTGAAGAGTAAGATGAAGAGAAGTTAGTTTGAATCCAGCACCAGTCCTATTCATTTTTAACGCATCTTTGCCTGCCAACACGGTCGCGTAATTCAATCATTTGTGTTAGTCTGATTAATGTGTTTACAAGTATTCTAAAAGTTTTAGACATGTAAACAAACTGACCATCAGAGAGAACTGTATTTTGTGTGACCTTGTGTCTTCATTGTATATTGAATAAAACTCTGAACCAGCCACAGAATTAAAAGGGTACTTCAATAAAATGGATTTAAAAATATCTTTATTTTCAATATTAAAGCAGGAAAATATTCATATATATATCTATGTACCATGTGTAAAAAATGGGACATGATGGTAAGTGTGTGCATCTTAGTCTTTATCTGCTGCCTTAGCCAAAAGCAAAGGATTTAAGGAACCTCTTCCACCGCCTCTTCTTCTTCTTCAGTGATACCTCAGGTGTCTCACATGCTGCCTCAGCCCTTATGTCCTGGGCCTGGAGGCTGATTGTCTCAATGTGTTCTTGTGTCATCGAGGACGTGAGCGTCCGATTGTAAGTGACATCGTTCTGTGGGTCAGCCTGTGAAGTTTGATTCAGCTCGGACACCTGAGGCTGACGCCTGGAGCTGTCGGGTGTCAGTGAAGAACGGAGCTGCTGATTTTCTTCTAGCAGACTGTCGATCCTTTGTTGGTCAGCTTGTGAAGTCTTGCACAGCTTCAGGATCTGGGTCTTTAGCCTGGATACGGCCTTTTTCTTGTGAGTCAGTGACAAACGGAGCTCCTGCATTTCGTTCTCCAGATCATCACCTCTTTGTTTGGCATCGCGTGCCATCTTCACCGCGTCTGACGCTATGTTTTTGAAATGATTGCCCTCTGCTTTTGTCTTTTCATGACTTTCTCTGCTAACAAGGAGAGTTCCAGTCACTGTGGTCTGGCAGGCCTCCTCCACCTGGATCGCTGCTTGCTCTTTAAGGTGTTGCAGTTCAGCATTTTTCTTCATCTCAAACGTCAGTCGCCTTTTAACCTCCTCGTATTCATCTTTGAATTCTCTGAAGTCAGCCTGCGATTTCTGCAGAGACTCCCTCAAATCGGATAGCTTGGCCTCAAACCCAGTTTTAACACTGTTCTCCTGTTTTAGTGAAGAACTGAGCTCCTGATTTTCATATTCGAGATGGTCAATCTTCTCTTGGTCAGCCTGGGATTTCTTGTGCAGCTCTGAGACTTGGGACTGAAGCCCCAGTTTGATGACGTTCTCTTCAGTCAGTGAAGAAGTGAGCTCCTGATTTTCGTATTTGAGATGGTCAATCTTCTGTTGGTCAGCCTGCAAATTCTTGTGCAGCTCAGAGACCTGGGACTGAAGCCTCATTTTGACAATGTTCTCTTCAGTCAGCGAAGAACGGAGCTTCTGGTTTTCCGATTCCAGGTGGTTAATCCTCTGAAGGTCAGCTTGTGATTTCTTATGCAGCTCCGAGACCTGGGCCTGAAGACTGATTTTTGTATGAATCTCCTTTGTCAGTGAAGAACCACGCTTCTTATTATCGTTTTCCAGGTGGCCAATCCTCTGTTGGTAAGCCTGTGATTTCTTATGCAGCTCCAACACCTGGGCCTGGAGACTGTTTTTTATATAAATCTCCTTTGCCAGCGAAGACCCAAGCTTCTTATTTTCATTTTCCACGTGGCCAATCCTCTGTTGGTCCGAATGTGAAGTCTTAAGCAACTCTGACACTTGGACCTGAAACTTGGATGTAGCACTTTTCTCATGTGACAGTGAAGATCTGAGCTCCCGAGTTTCATTTTCCAGATTGTCAGTTCTCTGTTGGTCAGCCCGTGAAGCCGTGTGCAGCTCTGAGATCTGGGCCTGAAGTCTGGAGGTAGCAATCTTCTCGTATGACAGAGAAGAATGTAGCTGCTGAATTTCATTTTCCAGATTGTCAATTATCAGTTTGGCTGCACACGCTGCCTTTTCTTTGTCTGAAGCTACATTTCTTAAATGTGCGCACTCTGCTTTAGTCTTCTTGTAAACTTCTTTGCTAACAAAGAGTGTCTCAATCACTGTGGTCTGGCAGGCCTTCTCCACCCACCTCCCTGCTTTCTCCTTAAGGTGTTGGAGTTCTACACTTTTCTTCTTCTTCTTACACACCACATGTTCTTTCACCTCCTTGTGGCCCTTCTTAAATATTTTGAGGTCAGACTTTGATTTCTGGAGGGTCTTCTTCAAATTAGAGACCTGGGCCTGAAGCCCAAGTTTGACACTGTTCTCCTCTGCCAACGAAGAATGGAGCTCCTGGTTTTCTTTTTTGAGATGGTCTATCCTTTGTTGGTCAGTCTGTAAATTCCAATTCAACTTAGAGACCTCAGCCTGAAGTGTGATTTCACTGCTGATCTTCTGTGCCAGCGAGGAACGGAGGTCCTGATTTTGATTTTTCAGATTTTCAATCCTCTGTTGGTCAGTTTGTGAAATCTTCAGCAGCTCGGAGACTTGGGCTTGCACATCGGATGCAGCACACTTCTCATGTTTCAAGGAAGAATGGAGATCGTCAATTTCATTTTCCAGATGGGTAATCTTCTGTTGGTAAGCCTGTGAAGTCGTGCACAGCTCAAAGACCTGGGCTTGAAGTCTGGAGGCTGAATTCTTCTCATGTGTCAGCGAAGAACGGAGCAGCTGCATTTCATTTTCAAGATTGTCAATCCCCTGTTTGGCTGCCTTTTCTGTGTCTGAAGCTACGTTTTTGAAATGTGTGCACTCTGCCTTTATATCATCGTAACTTTCTTTGCTCACAAGGATTTCGGTCTCTGTGGTCTGGCAGGCCTTCACCACCTGCGTCTCCGCTTTCTCCTTAAGGTGTTGGAGTTCAACATTCTTCTTGGTCTCACATATCAGGCGTCTTTTCACCTCCTCGTAGTCATCCTGAAATGTCTTGAACTCAGCCTGTGATTTGCACAGAGCTTTGTTCAAATTGGAGACCTGGTCCTGAAGCTCGGTTTTGACAACGTTCTGCTGTGCCAGTGAAGAACGAAGCTCCTGAATGTCATTTACCAGATTGTCATTGGCCTGTTGGTCAGCCTGTGATTTCTTATGCAGCTCAGTGACCTGGGCCTGAAGCCCAGTACTTTCATCAGTCTTTTGTGTAAGTGACATGCGGCGCTTCCGAGCTTTTTTTTCTAGATTGGCAATCCTTTCTTGGTCAGCCTGTGACGATGTTTGCAGCTCGGAGATCTGGGCTTGGAGTCTGGAGTTGGTGCTCTTCTCGTGTGACAGCGAAGAATGTAGCTGCTTAATTTTATTTTCTAGATCGTCAATCTCCTGTTTGGCTGCACATGCTGCCTTTTCTATTTCTGAAGCTATGTTTCTGAAATGTTTGCACTCTGCTTTTGTCTTTTCAAAGATTTCTTTGCTCACAAAGAGCATTTCAGTCTCTGTGGTCTGGCAGGCCTTCACCACCTGTTTCTCTGCTTTCTCCTTAAAGTGTTGGAGTTCAACATTCTTCTTGTTCTCACATGTCAGCCGTCGTTTAACCTCCTCATAGTCAGCCTGGAATGATTTAAACACAGCCTGGGATTTCTGCAGAGCTTCCTCCAAATTGGAGACCTTGTCCTGAAGCTCTGTTTTGACAAAGTTCTTCTGTGCCAGCGAGGAATGAAGCTTCTGAATTTCATTGTCCAGATTGTCAATCATCTCTTGGTCAGCATGCGATTTCTTATGCAGCTCAGAGACCTGCGCCTGAAGCTCAGTGCTTTCATCAGTCTTTTGACTCAGTGAAAATCTGAGCTTTCGAACTTTTTTCTCGAGGTTCTCAATCCTTTGCTGGTCAGCCTGTGATTTTGTCTGAAGCTCAGACACGTGGGCCTGAAGCCCAGCTTTGTCAGCGTTCTCCTGTGTCAATGAGGACCGAAGCTCCTGATTTAGATTGATCAGATTTTCAATCCTCTGATGGTCAGCCTGCAAAGATGTATGCAGCTCAGAGACCTGAACTTGAAGTCTGGACGTGGCACTCCTCTCCTGAGTTAGTAAAGAACGAAGCTGCTGAATTTCATTTTCCTGGTCAACAATTCTCTGTTTGGCTCCACAAGCTGCATTTTCTTTGTCCGAAGCCATGTTTTTGAAATGTGTACGTTCCGCTTTTGTCTTTTCATAAATTTCCGTCTGTGTGGTCTGGCAGACCTTCACTACCTGCTTCTCAGCTTTGTCTTTAATTTGTTGGAGTTCAAAATTCTTCTTGATCTCACTTGTCAGGTGTCTTTTAACTTCCTCATAGTCTTCTCTGAAAGCAGCGTGTGATTTTTGCAGAGTTTCCTTCAAATTGGAGACCTGGTCCTGAAGCTCAGCTCTGACGTTGGTCTGTTGAGTCAGCAAAGAGCGAAGTTCCTGATTTACACTGTCCAGATTGTCGACCCTCATTTGCGCAGTCTGTAACTTCTTACGAATCTCGGAAACCTCAGTCTGAAGCCTGGTTTTCATAGTTTTCTCCTCTGTCAGCGAAGAATGGAGTTTCTGATTTAGATTTCTCAGATGGTCAGGCTTCTGTTGGTTAAAGGTCTTGCACAGCTGTGAGACTTGGGCCTGAAGCCTGGAGGTGGCGCTCCTCTCCTGTGTCAGTGACGAATGCAGCTGCTGATTTTCATCTTTGAGATGGTTTGTGTTCTTTTTGTCTGCCAGTAATGTCAACAAAGCTTTGTGAAGTTCCCAAATCTCATCCTCCAGAAGTTTATTCATCTTCTGAGGGTCTGTGGGTAAAACCAGCACAGGCTCAACTGTCTCATTTCTTTGATATTTCAGATTGACAATCACCTGATTGTCATCCACTGAGTCCTCAGCCGTGTCCAACTCAGAGAGTGGGGTGTGAAGCCTGAAGGATTCACTTGTCTCCCATGTGAGTGGAGGATGGACCTCCAGATGATCAGGCCTCCGTTGGTGAGCCAGTGATTCCAGCTTAAAATGAAGCTTTTCCCATGTCGGTAAGCAATGGAGCTCCTTATTGTGGTTTGTCAAGCTGTCGGTCACCTGGTTCTCATCCACTGAATCTTCTTGCAGCTTAGCTTCCGGGGTTTGAGGCCAGGAGTAGGATCTCTTGTATGATATCAGTGGAGGATGGAGCATCCGATTTTCAGTCTTCCGCTGAAACGCACGAGCTGCCTTTGCCGTGTCTAAAGGTGCGGCTTCTGTCTTTTTTACGTCCTCGCTGAACTTCTCCTTCTTCCATAATGTTTTTAATTTAGCTTGCCACACTCGATTTTCCTCAAGAATCTTCCTCCTAAGCTCATCTTCACTTTTATGGGATCTTGGGCTGCTGGAATGCTTGTCATCCATCTCGCACTGAGGATTTTCCTTTCACTTCTTTAATCGTGCAAACATAGTTTCCACAGTGCACTCCACTGCTGTGATCATTTCAATTCAGTCAATGTGACAAATTATTCTCTTTGGCATCTGTCATCATCTTGTTTTAATACGTTTCAATGATCACTCTTCATTTTTTAACCATGAAAGTCAGATGAGCCAGTTGTTGCTTGACCGCCCTTCACCTACACTTGATCTTAGCCAATTGAGCCAAGAATGATTCCAATATCATCAAAGGAATAGAATGTTTACTTCAGCTTTACTAAACTGCACCAGCAGTGGCCTTTTTGTTTTCATTCAAAGGTTTACTTTTATTCTCATTATTCTGTAAAAAGCTCATAGCCATTTGGCAATGGCAACGGCAATGTCACATTAAAATCATATTCTTCTTCTGATAATCATTTCTGGCAGGTGTAATGCTGCCCTCTTCTGGAAGAAAATGTTTACTAAATATAGACCATAACTGTCTCAGAGACAAGAAGACAACTCAATGGCTCAACACTGAAAATTGATTTCGAGGAAAGAAAACCAGCCCCAACAGGGAACCAGGTTTAGGTAAATACACATACCCTTTTGGGCGCTCTGTTCACGTGGAAACAGCGTTTTCGGGGACCTGAAACGGTATTTATTTAAAACGCCTCAATCTGAAAAACAAACAGGCTTTGCAATTCCGTGCAGACAGCGAATACGCTACTAGAAAATGCCACGTGACGGAACGTGAGCGCAACATCAACAATGGCGGGCAGGTTTTTATACGCACGCCCCACTTCTTCCCCATTTTGGATGCATTCGATTAACAGCGTTACAGCGCCACTTACAGGCCTGGTGTATGTGCTGCAGCATTTTGAGTCATTTGTGGGGGGGTTCCGTCTTTATGGGCAGGATGTCGTGGCCTGAAGTGAGCACATGAAAACAAAGCATGGATAAAATGTCTTTAAGAATGTCTAACTGTAGAGGGCAGCATTAGTGTACAGGCTGTCAGATGCTACATCTAAGAGGCTACAATACACGTTAAGTAGCCTGTTAGCTAGCTAATTTGTAAGCTAACTTCCTGAGGTACAAAGTACATACAATTTAAAATAATTCCAATAAATCACAAACATGTTCACACTAACATGTTTACAGACACAGAATTTTGTGGAAACTGTGAGAATTCAAGGAATACTTGAATTTGCATTTGCATTTAGCTTTGTATTACTAGAAGAAGTAGAGAAGTAGTTTGAAAATGTTATGAATGTTATGAAATGTTATGTTTTCGTGTAGGGGCGTGGTCCCACAGGTGACAACATCAACGATGAGGATCCTCCACTAGACTCTTCATCGTCTGAGCTTGTGTCCACGTCATCCAGTCTGGGACCCTGATCCAAATCCCCCTGGTAGGGAGTGGTTCTGGTACTGGACTGCTGCACATCTGGGTTTACAAAACACAGACAGAAACAAAGATCCAGTCAGTTTCTCAACACACATTTCAATTCAGGACAGAACTTCTCCTAAATGAACCTTTTCTTTTTCCTCCTTGTAACTAGAATAGTTACAAGAAATGCCTTAATACACAAAAACCCCTGAAAAGTAATCGAAACGCTGTTGTCTATGTGCCAGGCCTGTATGTGGCGCTGTCGAGCTGACAGAGAAATATATAAAAAATTAAAAATAACTTAACAGGTGTAAATATAATTAGCCTTTTGTTTAGTGGCTAAAAACACTTGAAATATCACTTTCATCTGATTACTCTAAGAATTACGGAGGACCAAAACTGCCATAATTCACTATTTTCTTTATTTTAAAAAAAAAAAGTGTTTTAATCCCAACTTTTCTTATTCTTTTCCAATGTATTTTTTTATTTATTTTTTTCAATTACGACAGGTTTGGTCTTCCATAGACATCAGGAAATGCAGTTTTCAGGGACATTTGTGTCCATGTGTCATGAAAAATATATCATCATTTTGTTTTTCTTGAGTCTTCCTTCCTGCTGTTGAATAATAATAACAATTCTAATATCTACATAAACAGTATCAACAGCCTTTATGATTATTATCATTCTACTGTCACTGCTCACATTCATGAGATTTTAATGTTGGTTTTACTTGTAGTTCCTAGGAATTGTCACTAGAGGCTGCTTTGCACCTGTAAACATGCTTGTCCATTTACACACCATCCTTTAGTCAGTCAGTCAGTCAGTCAGTCATCATCTAACCGCTTTATCCTCCACCAGAGGGTCGCGGGGGGTGCTGTGCCAATCTCAGCTACATCGGGCGATAGGCGGGGTACACCCTGGACAGTTCGCCAGTCCATCGCAGGGCCACACACAACTAGAGACAAACAACCATTCACTCTCACACTCACTCCTATGGTCAATTTAGAGTGTCCAATTTACCTAATCCCCACATTGCATGTTTTTGGACTGTGGGAGGAAGCCGGAGAACCCGGAGAGAACCCACGCACACACGGGGAGAACATGCAAACTCCATGCAGAAAGGCCCTTGTTCCAAGCGGGGCTCGAACCCGGGTCTTCTCGCTGCAAGGCAAGAGTGCAAACCACTACACCACCGTGTGACCCGATCCTTTAGTATTATTTGATATTATATTATTGTAAATACAGTATATTATTATATTTATAATAAGTGGGGTATATATCTATATATAAGTAGTAGTAGTAGATAAAATCAAAATACAATTGAAAAAATGTAATTAACTTTCTATAAAGATACGAGTTGAGCGTCATGATAACCTGAAATGAGACAATAATTGATCATATATGTTTTGTCATGTCATATGGTATTTACAAATGAAATGTCTTTGTCGAAATGTATGTGAATAAAGCCTGTGGTGCAAGTGCAAATAGAAATATGAATGTGTTGTGTTTAAATGGATATTTTCAGTGCGTGATTGACTCAGAGCCAGAACTTGTGGCGTATTTCCACCGGCTCTACAAAAGAA
The DNA here is from genome assembly GCF_019176455.1 of Solea senegalensis. Lineage (NCBI taxonomy): Eukaryota > Metazoa > Chordata > Actinopteri > Pleuronectiformes > Soleidae > Solea > Solea senegalensis. The sequence continues at coordinate 1,158,683 of NC_058030.1, forward strand.
GTACCAACTGCACTTAACACATCCATTATTACAAGCCTGTCCATCTTCTTGCACATATCGCCACATATCAAATCTGAATCTAATCAATGGTCAGACTTCATATCTAACTGGTTTAAAAACTACAGTTTCTAGTCAGAAAAGGCAGTTTAAAGTCAAGATAAAGCCTCACACATTCTTAAGATATTGTAGATCAAAGCAGGTGTACGTCATTTATGAAGCTAAGCTAAGTAGTAGCATCGTCGCTAAAATCCCTTTTTGTTTCTGATCACGAGAGAAAATGTGAGGCTGTAAATTCTCCTCTCTAATGACGACAAAACCTTACAGCTGTGTGATGTGCGATGTGTGAGATCAGTCACAGAAGTGAAAGCGTTGTGTGTGTGTGTGCGTGTGTGTGTGTGTGCGAGTGAACACTCTCAGCTCAGTGTCACATGTCACATAAATGCTCTAAATGCCAATCAAAACAAAACACTGGTGGACAGTTTGACTGTAGGACGGCATTATAATAGGGACAAACTGAAGACCCTCGGCCCCGAAACAGCTCCTGGCACGAATTTGTGCAAGGAACCTATTGTTATCCTTCAGATTTTTGAGGGGGTCAATGTGCATAAAAACTCTTGAAACTTTGCATTGGAGGTCAAGTCTAGCAAAAATGTGATATTGGCATAGATCCCGGACCCGTGCGTTGCTCAAGGGCTCTATAACAGCGCCCCCTTGGAAACTTGGTTGGAAGATGTTATTGACCAAGATGAACAAAAAAGTTGAGTGTAACCAACTCAACAGGAAGTTGGCCATTTTGAATTTAGGCGTCCATTTTTTGCCGATTTGCACCCTACATAAATGAGCGAACTCGTCCGAGCGGTTTTGTCGTACCGGCATAAAAGAAAACCTGCCAACTTGTAGTAGACACATCAAAGATGAAAAGTTGTCGAAGGGTTTTGTGGATTCAAAAGGGGCGTGGCCATGGCAACCCTCGTCGTTTTAGCGAATTCTGACCATTCGCCAGTAGGAAGTGTCCGATGACTTCGGCATATGTTGAGTTCCACCGAATTGTCCAAAACTTTAAAAAGAAAGTTTTAACAAACCCTGACCATGTGATGCTGCAGGCCCAGACCCATCAGCTGTCACGTAATCTTGATGACCCCTTTGACCCCTCACTGGGGCGTGGTCGCCATGGTGAAGGTCTGCAGAGGGGAAAAAACACAACAAATATTGTGTTACAGTTTTGTCGTATTGTGAATTATTAGTGTTTTTTTGTGTTTTTGTCAATGCTGCTTTTTAGGCCTGTGCAGTACAGCACATTAAAGGTCCAATATAATTGTATATCTTTTTTACGACAACAATGCACCAACAAAACAAAGTGACACACACGTCACATGTCGCACACCTGCGCGGTCGATGAATGCCAGCGACGCCCTGAAGCCTCTGTGTGTGACGCTGCTGTCTGAGGAGAAGTGAAGCACCATGACGCTGTGGTAGGACAGGACAGGAGGAGGGACACTGCGACCGCACAACACCGCTGCGCAAACACAAAGACGAGGGAAAGTGAAACAAACACGTATGACAAAAGACAATAAGACACACACACACACACACACACAGAGGGAGAGATGACATCATATCTTCTCACTGACCTATCTCCTCCGTTAGTTCCACGTCTCCCAGGACAGTGAGGGAATCATACAAACATGTGTGCGACTCCTCCAGCTCCATGTCAGCAAAGTCCAGCTGAAGCAGAACAAGACAATGATATGATATGATGCTGAAAAGTACTTCAATCTCATGGCTGTATACTCTTTTTCCAACTGGAAATGGGAAACCGCTCAACCTCCCGCACCAAAGTCCATAGAGAAAATCAGCGATTTAAGCTCCTGGTCCACTGCTGCCACCATGTGGTCAGTTTGTGTCACTGAGGTCAATCTGAATCAAGCACCCTCGGTGAAGAAGGCAGGCGTGGGTGAACGGCGCCCGTGTGCTGTGATGGTTAAATGGACTTTGGTGGTGGGAGAGTGAGCGTTTGTACAAAGTGCAGTTTCCAGTCAGTAAATGTTAAATGATAATTTAATGCATCACCTTCACAATGTGACCACGGGGAGCGTAGACGACCCAGCGCACGACGCAGTCATTGCTGTAGGATTGTGGGTAATGTGGGCTGTGGACGACAGTCTCGTCTTCAATGAAGACAAGTGTCCCACATTCTGTGGTACATGCCCGCACACACACACACACACACACATAAATAAATGTGCATAAAAAATCATCTGAAAACTGAATAAAGACACAAAATTGAACGCTTTGTGTATTTTATTTGTGTGTGTGTGTGTGTGTGTGTGTGTGTGTGTGTGTGTGCCCACCAGGACCAGTGTTTCCCTGAACAGCACGGTGTCGGATAACAAAGCCACTTCCTGCTCTACTGACATCAGAGGAGAATAGAAGTGTTGCATTCTGGGAAGGACTTAGGTGCACTGAGCTGAGTGAGACACTTCCACAGAAAACACCTGTGACAGACAAACAAACAAACAAACAAACAAACAAACAAGTGCATCATCGTGTGACAGTTACAACAACTCGAAGTGTTGTTTGTGAAGCACTCACGCTCCTGCACCAAACTCCATAGAGATAATCAGTGAGTTGTTGATCCTCCGTAACTAAGTTCAAACGTGTTATTTCTGTGGTTGAAATATTTGGTTCACATTGACCTCCGTGACACAAACTGACCACACGAGGCAGCAGTGGACCAGCAGCTCCTGTGTCCGTGTGAGCTAAAATTGTGTTTTTCTCAATGGACTTTGGTGCAGGAGTGTGTACCAAAGTCCAAAGTGTGTGTGTGTGTGTGTGTGTGTGTGTGTGTGTGTGTGTGTGTGTGTGTGTGTGAGAACCTCACCAGCGGTCTGTAGGTCCCCGCTGATACTGTGAGTCGATCATAGCGACAGCGCGAGTCGTTCTCCAGGTCAAACAACTCAAACTCCAACACAAGACTACGACCTGGAGGAGCAGGGATTCTCCACACACACAACCTGAGGACACACACACTGCGCCTACCGCCACACCTCAGAATAGAATAAGTGTATATTAATGTTTATAACTTCATTTTCATGCAGTGTAATTTTGCAGTGTCACTCACTCATTGTTGTTATAGCGATCACCAGAGAGGGCGGGGTTTCTGATCACACCATCGCTGTCATATAGAGATCCATCTGTGACGCTGCAGAGGCCTGACACACACACACACACACACACACACACACATTTTCCCTCATTGACAATGCCTTAACCTTTAACCCTAACACTAACATAAACACAATTCTAACCCGAGCCCTAAAACCAGGTCTTAACCTCCCCAAAAACGACCTTTAGTGAGGTCTGGACGTGAGGACCAGCCAAAATGTCCTCACCCTGTATGCGTTTATGATTTTGGTTCTCACAAAGCCACAAGTACAAAAACCAACTCACCTGATAAAGTGTTTCCCTGTTTCTTCTGGTCGGCTGAAGCAAACACAGAGGGTCAAAGGTCAACGTGTGTGTGTGTGTGCGAACCTCACCAACGCACCAACGGACATGATCACCAGCTCTGAAACTCACCTCGCTTCAGTTGAAGTTTTATCCAGGGCAGCAGCAGCCTGACGTCAGTGAAGATCCCCGGTGATCCCCTTCTGGAAGGCGGGCGGGTGCCGTTGTCTCCCCAGCTCCGACCACATCCTTTACCCCAGGAAGTTACGCCCAGTGCCACCCAGTGGCCTCCACCTGACCCTGCCAAACACACCAGGGGACCTCCAGAGTCGCCCTGGAGAGGAGAAGGAGGAAGGCATGAATCTCCGCCAACACCGCTCCTAACTGCTTTGCTAGGTCATGAATCTTTGACCACCAAATTCTCATCACTTCACCTGTGAGTCCAAGGGAAGGTTTGTACTACATTTGAAGGACTTTCCTCAAGGTGTAAAGATACTAGGTGAGAATTTTTTCTTCTACCTGACAGGCGTCTTTCCCGCCTCTCTCCGGCCCAGCACACAGAACTGTCACGGCAGTGTGAGGTCGGAGTGGTCTTTGGTTGAGATGTGAACCTCTGACAGTTCTGAGGACATGGTTGCACTTGGCTGCATCTACCAGGTCCAAACGAACCTCTCTGAGCACCGCAGGAAGACGACCCCCTGTCAAAGAACACAACAGATCAGAGTAAAAACTGAACACCAAAGTCTGCTTTCACGATATTTAATCGTGATGGATCATTCAATGGCTAGAACATTCATCGTCATCTTCTGTAACCCCAAAATGTTGGGGCTACAGAAGATGACGCAAGGGACAGGGGCAAGGCGGAGCCAGATGATCTGCTGTGGTGACCCCTAAAGGGAGAAGAAGGTGAAGAACCTCGCTTGTTTAGCTCTGTTGGACGAATAGGAAATTCAAAGTGGATCTAAGGCCAAGCTGTGCTCACAGCACCCTCTGCTGGATCCCACAGTAATTACTTCAGACTGTCCGGGGTGCTTCTAGGATGGATATTTTGGATATAAATGGGTTTTTGATGTTCTGGGTAGAATGTATTTCCCCCCAAGTTTGAACAGATATCCAAATTTTGGATTAAAAACTGACAGCTAAGTCTAAACAGACGCAGAGTTGTAGACGCAAATGTCCCGTCATGTCGGGTGATCGGAATCATGGAACTCAAACTTAGCATAATTGTCTTCAGTACCTTGGAAGAGCACCAAAGGATGGTTCGAAAAGTCAAAGACTCCCCCCATCTACCAAGCCATGCAGACATTTCCAACCCACCCACTGCTCGACTCCCTTCCAGAAGCTCCATGTGAAAGAACCCCCCACCAGCTGACTTCACCATCCAATCAGCTTGAGAGAAGGAATGGGCATCCAAGGAGGTCCCCAATAAACATCTGGAGTCAGACTCGATCCAACAGGTCCCAGGCACGGTCCTCCCAAGGAGCCAGTGTTCAAATCTCAATAGATTCAGGACTGTCCTTCACAAATGGGGCAGTAGCCCAAGCCCACTTTGTGCTTGTGGGGGAGGATTAGTCTCCCTCCATACAGCAGACCAGGAGGACTTTGCATTCGCTAAATAAATAAATAAATAAGTACCTCGGACAATCAGTTTTGTGGTTCTTCCAACATCCCAAAGTTGTATCAGAATTGGACGACCATTTTGTTTTCTTGTAGACCTGGTAGACCCTAACACCTGGTGGTTCCTTAAAATACTCAAGTCAATTTTTGGCTATTAGCTATTGGTTCAAATTCTTTAGCTCTAGAACTCAAGCAAGTACGTCGACCAAAGTCGCACAAGAAAAAACACTGCAAATGCATTTTGGAGAAAACAACATACTTTCCTTTATCCTTCCCCATCCACCCACAATGCAACTGGTGTGAGGAAAAACTCTCTCATCAGGTAACGGTAGACATAATGGCTGCACATGGACTCCTGTTAAGAAAAAGAAAAAATTACGTATCAGTATAAACATTAACCGTCCTTTGATCGACGATGATTGGATTGGAAACCTGCCCAGTCGGATGTGTCGGTCCAGCTCGACCAGAGCTATGTCGTAGCTCATGGGCGAAGCGTGACGGTACATCTCGTGCACTGACACGGTCTTCACCCCAAAAACCTGCTCTTCTTCATCCTCCACCCTGCGGTCAAACTCCCCGACCACCACGCTCACTCCACCGAGGAACTCTCTGCGCAGAAAATGAGGCAATTCAGGTCATAGTGGTCACTTGATGAGTCAAAGTGAAATCCATGTGTATGAAGTCAAGGATATCATAGGACTGTGTCAATTTATTTCTCTGTTTTCTGACTAAAAAATGAAGTTTGTGTCGCTTTGCAAACCACACGCTCTCCCCAACCAAATTCCATAGAGAAAAGTTAGTTTCACGTCACGGCACACAGGAGTTGTTGATCCACTGCTGCCTTCGTGAGTAAGTTTCAACTGAGTTCTTTTGTAATTTCAGTATTTAAAATATTATGCTCTGATTTACCTTCAAGGCGCAAACTCACCACACGAGGCAGCAGACGACCACCAGCTCCCGTGTCCCCATGAGCTAAAAATACACCAATGGACTTTGGTGTGGGAGAGTGAGTGGTTTACAAAAGAAATTTTCCTGCTGGAAAAGTCTAAGATGAAGTTGAAATGTATAGATGTGTGTATGTGTATATATATATACATGTGTGTATGTGTGTATATATATATATATATATATATATATATATATATATATATATATATATATATATATATATATATATATATATATATATATATATATACATATATACATATATATACATATATATATGTATATATACATATATACATATATATACACATATATCTTTTTAATATTTATTATTTTTCTTCATATGTATCTTTATATACTTTTTTAAAAAAATACTATTTCTTGTTTACTTTTTGCTGGACAGCAAAGTAAGAATTTCATTGTACAGGGAAACGTGTTTCTTTACTGTGCATATGACAATAAACACTTTGAATCTTGAATCTGTACACTTCATCAGGCACAGATTTTATTAGGCCACCCTTTTGTCGAGTGACTCAAATCAGTTTTTTGAGCCATATTGAATGAAAGTGAGCCTCTGCTTATCAAGAGTTAAAGCCTCAAAATTACAAGAATAATGTCTTAACATTATTTTCAAGTTAAATCCAAGAAGAGGACGAGGAACATGGAGTCTTTGGTTTTGAGCTTTACAAACAATCATAACATCAGTGTCAGGACTTTAACAAAACAAACTGAGTCACTTCCGAGAAAAGAATCACAAAGACTTGGAGGAAATCCTCTCTTTTGTGGAGGAGGAAACGGCTGCTACTGGTTACATGTTCATACTGTTCAAGGAGCCGAGAAACAGTTTAATAATTGAATAAATAAGAATTGCAGAGGGAGTGGAAGCGACTCTTTGGCTCTAATACTCTGTGCTGTCACAGTGATGAACGGAGGAATAACTGTGTGAACGCACAGACCTTGACACGGACGTGAAGCAGTGAGCTGCAGTCATGACCCAGCGCTGAGTCAGGACGGCTCCTCCACAGAAATGAGAGTTTTTGAGCCGCAGGGAAACCTGGGTCAAGGAATCATTGTAAGAAACGTTTGATAAATTAGTCAAAACTTCATTTTATACATGTTATTTGATGTTTGAGGAGCCTAAAAAATCTCCCGCAACCCTTCTGTGGGTCCCGACCCAGGCTTTGGGATACACTGGTGTATACAATACAATGCAATACAATACAGTGCAGCTATTCTTCTTAGGACAGGTAACCACAGGTTCAAATCTTAGTTCTAAACTTCAGAAACATTGAGATTCTGCCATGAGGACATTACTTTGACTTGACATTCATTTCCTGAAGACTTACCCTAACCTTAACCATAACTAGTACTGGCCTAAACTTAAACTTAACCTAACCACACAACATGTTTTTACCCGAACTTTAACCTAATTCTGACAATAAAACCAGGTCTTAATTCCTGAAAAAGCCCTTTAAAGGTGTGGAACCCAGACAAAATCTCCCCACAAAGAGAGGTTTTTAGGTTTTTACATAAACACACGTACACACACTGCTGACGGCTGAGGAGTTAAAGACATGAAAGAATATTAAAGGACTGACCAGCCAAGGATGTGATCCGTACGTGGCCTCGCTGCCTCCAACAACCCTGAGAGACCCGACCACCGGACTCCACATCTGTGCAAGTCCACATTTTAAACCTGGGAAGAAGACGAAGAAGAAGAGGACGAAGAAGAAGACATAGAAGATGAAGAAGATGACAAAGAAGAAAAAGACAAATATAACACGAAGACAAAGAAGACGAAATCTCCTTCCCACTGAAATAAAGTTCTTGTTTCTTACCTGTGTGAGCAGCAGGGACGACGATGTCCACGCAAAAACACAGAGAGAGAAGAACAACAGTGGCCTTCATCACCAACACACACGGACAAAATGGTTGCCTGTGTGTGTGTGTGTGTGTGTGTGTGAGCTCATAAACGAGTCAGATGTTTGAGTTCAAGCGTCACAAATAAAACTCTCAAGGTCAAACCAGAACAATCAGTGTCTTCAAACCCATGTTTACGAGACGACTCGCGACATGGAAAGTTCTGGAAAACTCACCATTTCCCATCTTTGAGGATAGTAACCTTAATATTGGGGCCTGAACCACGAATATCGCACGAATTTGTGCGAGAAACCTTTTGTTATCCTGCAGATTATTATTCTCTCCACGGCTTTGAGGTCATTTTTGAGGAGGTTAACGTGCATAAAAACTCTTGAAACTTTGCATGGAGGTCAGGTCTGGCGAAAATGCCCAGACCTCAAGGTCTCTATAGCGGAGGCAAAATTGAGTTCCACTGAACTTCCCGATACTTGGTGAGAAGATGTAATAGACGAACAAAAAAGTTCACCGGAACCATGGCCTCAACGCAACAGGAAGTCGGCCATTTTGAATTTCTACGTAAATGAGCGAACTCGTCCAAATTGGTGCGTTTTTTATGACGGTAAGAAAAAGGGCGTGTCCACAGCAACCATCAGCGTTTTGGCGAATTTCAACCACAAAAGAGGAAGTGCCCTATGACTTCAGCATACATTGACTGATCGCCTCGAAACATCACACGTGACACAAGAGACCGACCCTGAACAGTGAAGTGATTTTGTCGCCTTAAAATTAACATTTTTTTTACAATTGATTTAGGCAAGGGTCTTGCTATAAAGAGGCCGCCATTTTGTTTCCCCATGTACGGATGTCTGAACAGACACGTTTCTTATCGTAAAGCAAAAGCTTACTATACTTTTTTTGTTGTTAAATGGACGTTGTGTTCTGTTTTGAAAAGTAAAGTAAGTTCTTAATCACTAGTTTTTGCTGTTCTTTAATAAAATAACTTTTGTAAATTATGTTCATGTTTAGAGGAAGCGTTTACAAACCTTTCTGGTCGGTGAAAGCCACCGTAGTTCCCCAGAAACGCATTTCACCGAAAGAAAGAAAAATAGATGAGTATTTGTCTTTGTGTGAAGCGTCACAGGAACGTCATCCATCTACCTGATGGGAAAAAAACAACACAAACAAAACACAAAACGTCCTTCTTGGTTCTCTTTGCTTTCATGAATTCATTTCACTGTGTCACCCTGAGTCACAGAGCTTGTTGTGAACGTCTGAAAGGAGCCGACGGTCTAATTCCAAATGTGTGACCTTTGAGGCAAAGCTTTAAAAGAGTCAGGGAAACAAGAGTGCATTCAATTTGTGATGACTCATCTCTCTCCCTCCCCCCAGGGGTGTTCCAGGAATTCTGGGACAAAAAACAAACAAACATCACATCAGTTAGAAAAACCCCCACATAAATTGCAGTTTTATCTCACTGTTCTATAACATTTACTCACAAGAGACGGGAGCTTGTGCCACTGAGTAAGCTGCTCACTCCTCTGCACCAAACCCCATACAGAAAATCAACGATTTTACACCACGGCCCACAGGAGCCGTCGCTGCCGACTTCATCAGTCAACTTCAAATTTGTCATTTTGGGAATTGTCGCCTTATGATTTCCTTCCGTCGGATTTACCTCGGTGACAAAAAAAGACCTAATGAGGCAGCGGGAGACGGGCAGCTCCTGTGTGCCCTCGAGCTAAAAACGCTGATTTTCTCTATGGGATTTGGTGTGTGGGAGATTGAGCATTTCACGTCCTGTTTAAAGTTCAAACACTAAATGCACCGAGGGACCATGAATGCACTGATGTGATGCTCATTAAAGGCGTAATTTAAAGGATTTTTTCAGCCAATAACAGGTTTATTTTTCTGATTACAGTAATGCTATTTTTTATTTTATTGATTGTACTTGGACCTGGACCTTTGTCGGTCATAAACACTGACCTTGTGAGGACCAGTAGTTACAAAATCTGGTCCTGAGGCAGAACCTCATTCCTGCTAAGATTTGAATTGTGGTTATGGGTTAGGGGTATGGTTTTGTTTAGACCGTCCAAACAGGTGGAAGTCACCGGCAGTGTGTGTGTGTGTGTGTGTGTGTTTCTGCCTCAGGGCTCTCAGCAGTTAAGCTCTTCCTCGGTTCCTGTTTACTCGGCGCGGCACCTCAGGCTCCACTGGGTGCGAACTGTGCAGGACCGCATGCGACTGTGTTTAGGTGACGGTTGCCGGGGGCCACAGTAGCCATGCGGCTGTTGCCAGGCATTGAGAGAGGCGCAAAAAAAAAACACCAGAGGGCTCCCATTAGTGCCTGATGAAAAAGACGACAACACACTGGATGTGAATGCATCAATCAGTCCAGACATTTTTAACCCTTCTAGTCTGGACTTGAAATTTGTCCAAAAACAGGCCAAAGAAATGGAAACTTGTGTCCAGGCGTTCTCTCGCCAACTATCTCCTCTCTGGCAACAGACTCAGAGTGAGGGCGCTAACGCTAACATGTTCTCTGCAATACGCTTGGCGTTAGATGGTTAATGGTGGAAATGAGACATTTTAGAGTCTTAAAAAAAAGTCACATTTGGAGACAAAATCTCATCATTTAGATTTAAAAATGAGGTTTTTTTGTTTGTGTGTTTCCTGCTTCGTTTTGCTTAGCAACCGGAGTCAAGCAAGGGGCGAAGTGTCGGCCATGGCAGGTTTCCCGTACACACCCGAGCGCCAGTCACAGGCCTCGTCACAAACACCGACGTCAGGTCCAAGAAAATCTAAAAATGAGACTCACGTGTAAATCCTGAACGGAGGAATTAATCTTAATGGAGCTGTTCAATCTGCCTCCACTTTAATCTGGTTTCCAGAGTGATGCAGAGGACGGATCTGTCCGATGTCCCGTCACTGTGAAGTCAAAAGAAATCAAACTTCTTCACACCCGAAGAGGATTAAACATCATTTATTCCTTTTTTTTTTTTGTTTACAAACAAAAGGCACCATTGATTTATTGTGGGTGGGATTTTCACATCGACTATGGCAATTAACTCAAACATTATGCTGCTCAAAGTAGGAGCTATGAAACAAGAGACCATCTCAAAAACATCAGCCCGAGCTACGAGCTAACAATCTGAACCCAGAGGAGAAGAGAATACGTGTGGTTGTGTGAACTGAACACTCATAATATTGTCTTTTCACTCTGGAAAGTTAAAGTTTTCACGCCACACACCAAAGTCCTTTGAAAACCCCCCCAGCATTTTTAGCTTGTGAGGACACAGGAGCTGCTGGGGTCTACTGCACTGAAGCAAAAACTGTAGAACTTTACTCCAAGGACTTTGGATGGTGGATTTTCTAGTTTTTCCACTGGCAGCCATGTTTTCACAGAGTGAACCTCCATATTTCAGGCTGGTTCTGGACACGTGGGGGGGGTAACCTCATAAAAAACAAAAACTTAAAATAACTTGAACTATCCCATTAACCAGCAAGCCATTCAACATTGACTTTTAACTTCATGATAACAGTGCATGAACTTGGGTTATTTTAAATAACTATACCAGAAAAACAACAAAAAAAACATTTAGCAACAAAAGCCCAAAAACATATGTTTATACACTGAGTAGAATTATTTTTGTTAAAAACAAATTTTCTCAGTCAACACGAATCACCATTTTTTTCTGCCAAAGTTGGAAACAATCGCGGCTAGCCCAAGACATGATAGCGTCCATGTATTTTTCCAACTTCACGGTTGGATCACGGTGAACTCATCGTTAAACTCCCATCACTTTACCACTTGTTTCAAGTCTTGGTGCTAAGCTTGGCTATAACTAGCTAGTAGCTTCAAATTCACTGTACAGACATAAGAGTGTTAGCGGTCTTATCTCTGCAACGGAGCAAATACAGTAAGTGCATTTTGTTAGAAATAAGAATAGAAATGATTCAGGCATGAAACCATGTTTCCGGGGATTTTAAGGTGATGTTCGTATGCAGAGTTCATGCGGAGGTTGTTTTATCGGTAAGATTCAAATAAGTAGTTCCCGAGTTTGACACAAACCTTGAATTTCAGAAAGTTTTCCACCAGTAAACATTTCTATAATCTACATTTAATCCCACACCACAGGACTCCGCTATGCACATGGGTTTTTATTGGTTTTAATTGGCATAAGTAGGGATGAAAGGCCCAGGTGAACATGCTAGTTTCTAATTTGTGTGCAGTATTCTGGCACAATGCTATAACATGCATTCATTTCCTGGCAATTAGACACGATGTTTGTTGTGATTCTCTCTTTTTAATACTCGGGACATAACTAAATATCGTTTATTTCATCCATCGGGCCAACGCAACAATTGACTTTAAGGGTAACTCAAGTAAAAGATGCAGAATGGCGACCACTGCAGCATTACCACTGAAAGCTATCGAGTTGACTTGTTGTTTGTTTGTGTCGTCATGATTCAACAGGGCAGAATAACGACCAACAGTCGGGTCAATGGGAGTAAATCAGCTTTTTTGACGGCTTCACGCACATTTGAAAAGCCCAGGCATACCCGCCTAGCTTTAGTGTAACGAAAGCTATAGATGTGATCGCCGCATCGCCCTCAACTTAACCCCATACGCTTTGAGAACATGACGACGTAGGGTACGTTTTTTTTTCCTGCAGGGGGCAGCATTTGAATGTATAGTCGACCGAGACTGAGTTTCAAGTCCACGCGATGACAGTTTTTATGAATTTGTTCAGGACTTTGAAGAAGATTCAGGCCGTTATTGTAACATTTAGTCACCACAGAGCATCTTATTTCACAACAGCTACTTCCTTCAGCTCTGAACGTCCTGCTCACACGTTTTATTCACAGCAGCTGAAGCTTTGTCAACAAAAAACAGCCACGCAATCGTCATCAGCACAAAAATACACCCGTCTGTTAATATTTCTACCTCAATAGAGCTGTACACAAAATAATTAGAAAACATAGATCTGATTTTTTTTTTTCCTCTTTTCACATTTGTTATCGACAAAAGTTCAGGCACAATTTTGCGCTCTTCCTATGATAAACACGACGCACAGATGAGTGAAGCTACATCACAGGGACATGTTCGTGAAGGAGTTACAACTTACGAGGGAAAGTTCAGGGTTTTTTTCCAAGTGAGGTAGAGTTTGTTCTGACTGTGTCGCCCTGCAGCAAACTTCATAGAGAAAATCAGCCATTTTACATCACAGCAGACAGGAGTTGTTGATCCACGTGACTCCCAGGAGTAAGTTCAAACTTGCTCCTTTTGTGACTTCTGTGTTTGAAATGCTTGATTTGGATTCACCTCAGTGACAAAAACTTACCAAACGAGGCAGCGGCAGTGTCCCTGCAAGCTAAAAACGATGATTTTCTCTATGGACTTTGGTGCAGGAGAGTAAGTGGTTCACAAACTTCAGTTTCCTGTTCGAAACAGGGAGAAAAAGCGACAAACGTGGGTTTTTCCTCGTGTCCATATTGACGTTGACCTTCTAACACGAGGGGAGTGAGTGCCTCATACAAGCACACTTTAAAAAAAAAATCTGAACCCTCCCCTTTAATATGGCAGCGACGAATGATTCCTGTCCAAACAGCGTTCAACAGGTGTGTAACAGTATATACATGATGAAATGAGATTACCTACCATCTCTTTACAGAAGCAATGGATCAAGATGAACCACACAGAACTGTGAGCTACAGTTTTAGTAATGGAGTGTAGTGTTAACACTCATCGTTGTGGGTGTTATCCAGTAATGAAAGTGCACAATCCCAAGCATGAGAAGGAGGAGGGGCCAAAGGTGACCACGTTAACATCGAGGTATTTTAGCAAAACCGAGGTTATGAGATACGTAACAAAGGACTTTCCGAGGAAACGGAACGTGAAGCAGCGGCAGGAGGTCGACGTGCAAGGTTCGGCTGGATGCCATTTTTAGCTCAATCTGCTTTGTGCTCGGCTGAAGAAGAGGAGACCTGCACGAGTGTTCCAGGCTGTCGGAAAACCACCGACCACGTTTCCGCGCACCCGTCGTGAACATCGGCTGCAAGTCAGTCTTCACCGAGTCGGTCCAGGATGCGACTGAGAAGAAGAAGAACATATTTCACGAAGTCCCACTGTGATGTCTTTAAAGGGCTGAATGAGGCACTGACAGACGCCGACTTTAGCCTCTTACCAAAAGTCTCATTTAATAAATTCTACACCTACTCAAGTCTATAATGAATTAAAAAAATGCAACTGTTACTTTGTTTTTGTCATTTAACGTGGTTTTTACCTCCCATCACACAGGACTTGTTGATCCATTGCTGCCCCGTCAGCAAATCCTTTCATTCATTCAGATTTGCTTCAATGACACAAACTGACCACACGAGGCAGCAGTGCACCAGCAGCTCCTGTGTAAAAACACTGATTTTTTCCCAATTGTCTTTGGTGAGGGAGCGTCCAACAAGAAAAGGTGATATTTTTATAATATTATAGACTTTTTCTGAGGTGAGGCTGTTGTTAAGTTTCTCTGTCGGCAGCCATGATTATGTGTTTAAAATAAAACATCTAAACTCTGTGAATAACAACACAAAAACAAAGTAGTAGTAGTTTCCGAAGTCACGCAGCATCTGAAGCCATGAAAGAAACCAGATTAAGATTAAGATTAAACAGCCAGCAGAGCAAAATCCATTTGCAGGGTGTGAGTTGTGTCGCGTCCACGTCGAGACGCGATAGAGCCGGTTTACAGGGTCGGAGGAAAGCTGCAGAACAGCGACAAGGGAGCGAACGGTGATCGGGACGCGCATGGGTCCCGCCTCTTAAAATAGCCCGGAGTGCTGTCGAGTGTGAGCGCCGTGGAGATAAATCCACACCCGTTACGTGAAATGATAGCGATGACGTTAGATAAACTGAGATATGCTCGTCCAGTAGGTCCGTCCCGGGGCCACGGCAGAGCGCGGGGGCTGTGTGGCGCCACAAGAGAGAGCGTCGACCCAACGCTGGTGTTCCCTCTCCTCTCGCCGCCGCCCTCCTACGCCACACTATCTCATGGTGGAGGACGCTCTGAAGTAGGAGAGGAACTTGAAGCAGAGGCTCACCACAAAGTACCAGATGTTTCGAGCCATCTGGGAGCGAGCGATGAACACGCGCCAGATCAGCACCACCAGGACGGTGTTGAAGGTGTAGCGGATGTTCCTGAGCCTGAGACACAGGAGAATCACACATTTGTTTCCATTAAATCGGTGTATGTTCAATTACTTATGTGAACTTAAATGGAGAGATGAAACTGTGTATGGTCGCTTGCCCATATATACGTGTAAGAATATACAAAACAAAAGCACACAAATAAAGCGAAGGGGATGTTATTTTAGGACCTTTTAGGACAGGGTTTCCCAACCCTGGTCCTCAGGGACTCAGGGGCTGCTCCAACACCTGGTTTTTGAGATATTACATTACATTACATGTCATTTAGCAGACGCTTTTATCCAAAGCGACTTACAATGGGTATGAGCACAATCAGCCAGGGGTGGAATCGAACTTGCGACCATGACGTCTCTCGCACACAGAGTACTGGTCTTAACCACTCAGCCACTCCACCCCCTATGAAAATCCCCTAACCACCTATTACTGAAGATGCAGGAGCAGACCTGAAGTTTTGAGCGTCGCAGGCCTCCAATGATTGGTCAAATTTCATGGCGACGCAGTGTTGGGCGTCTCCAGAAGTTACCAAATGTAGTTCTTTGCCCGGTAAAGTGTTAATTATTAAAAAGAAACACTGAAAGAGAAAGACTGATGATAAAGTCTCATGATAAAATATGATATAAATATTGGGGCTGCAAAATTAATGAATCAATCGCCAACTACCTTGACCGATGAATGGGTTTTTGGGTCTTCGTCCATTAATTAAGACCGTTTATTTGCGTTTTCAGCTTCTCAATGTGAATCTATTCAGGTTTGTGTTTGTGTGTGTGTGTGTGTGTGTGTGTGTGTGTGTGTGTGTGTGTGTGTGTGTGTGTGTGTGTGTGTGTGTGTTGGTGCCCACTTGTTGAGGTGTTTCCGTGCGGCCGGCAGCCCCGACAGCTCCTCGTTCAGGACGTACTTTTTGGTTCCCATGCAGTAACTTTCCATGTACTCCGCCCAGTGCAGCTGACGCACGTCGAAGTTAAACACCTACACAAACACACACACACAAACACGCACACACACACAGAAAGTGTTTGTTTTAAAAATGACAAACTCATCACACAGAGGCCTATGACGTCTTTTACAGCCTCCTTTTTTGTTAGTTTGCAAAATCTGCAGCTGCGTTTGATTCTGAACGTTCTGTGTTCTGTGTCATTTAGATTTTATTTATATCCTGATTTTTTGTCGCCTCAGCAGCTGAAGATAAATCTCTTTATCTAAATAAAGTCCTTTTGATTTGATTTGCATCTTAAACTAAACGTTACTTACCAGGCTTAACACACTGGAATATTTCCATGATCTTGAGACGATATTCATATCAGGGCTGCCCAAACTGGGGCTGGTGGGCCAAAGTTGGTCCACCAAAGGGTTTCATTTGGAACGCCTGACTTTCATTAATAAATTATTCGCCAAATGTTTTTATCAATTAATGGGTTTATGGGCGTATTTTCCCATTAATTAAGACAATTTATTTGAGTTTTCAGCTTTTGTTTTTTACTTGTTTAATTTCAGTTCAGTATGGAATGTCTTACACGGTCACTGAACTGAAATACGACTGAAAGGGTTGTGATTCGGCTCCTGATCACCGGGACCATGAAATTAACTAGATTTTAGAATTAAGTAGATTTTGGATCTATAAGTAGATTTTGGATCTATAAGTAGATTTTGGATCTTTAAGTAGGATTTTTAAGTCTTTTTAACTGATCTGCAGTCGGACATTGTTTGCTCCAATCAGAGGCCGGCAGTCTGTTGACGTCACATTTTATCATTTCAACCTCATCAGAGCAGGTACTAATAAAAAACACACCAGGTACCAGGTTCTATCACTGATGGAAAAAACCAAACCAAAAACGAGTGGTGCTGGACCTGGGTTTGTTAAATTCGTGGATCCTCTGATGGACTGACCTTCTTGTCCTCGGTGCTCATCTGACCGAGCAGCATGGTCACATTGTCGTTGTTCCACACCCACGAGTGGCTGGTGAAATACTCCAGGACCATCATGGCTTTGTGGAGGCGTGTGATCGTCTTCATCATCCTGACCATGAACGAGTTCAGAGAGGAGGAGGAGGAGGGAATGGATAAAAAGATGGTTATAATCAAAGAGCAGTGAGGAACAAGAAGAACAATCTGACGTCTTCTGATGGACAGAGAGACAATATCATACTATACAATTCATTCTAAATCATCCAGATCATGTCATGGTTATGATTTATATACCAATTTCTTTGTACTGTAATTGTAACATGTCATTTGGGCGATACAGTGCTATGTGTTTGTCAACGTCTTTAATGACATCAACAGTTACCAAAACACACATTAATGTTTTTTAAAATAGGGCGTTGGGATTTTGGGTGGTTTTTTTTTCCAGTGCACGTTTATAGACTTGTATTATAATAAAAATTAAAAAAAAAACTATAACTGGATTTAATCTGTGTGCAACAACAGGAGGACAGAGAATAAATCAGTGAAACTAATTTAGTTTCAATAATTCACCAAAAGAAGATGTAAAAACTATAGCTGGTAAACAAACCGTCGTCCTGTTAACACCAGCCAATCCAGTTCTTATACTTTTGTTTGTTTTGTGTTATTTCTGCTCAATTTAAATGATTCATAACCACTTGTGAACAAATTGAAGGGGTTAGTGTGAGAAAGGCTGTATTAATGAGAGGATGAACTGTGAGGGAATCTGAGTCACTCCCTGAATATCTGTGCCAATTTGTCATTAAAATCAGCTGCGTTCTGGTTATTATATCGAGCTCCAGGTGTCACGTGACCTTGGTTTGTTTTTACTCCGCCATGTTGGCAGGCAACATTTTGGAACTGTAAGTAGATTTTGGAACAATAAGTTGCTCAATTAGAACCTCGTCAGAGCAGGAACTAAAAAAACACCAGATACTATCAAAGCAAAATAAGAGTGGAGTCGTGCTAGAACTGCATAATGGTGAAAGCTCCATAAGTTGCTTGGTAAACCCGTCACTTCCTGCCAAAATGGCGTAGTTTCTCTTCCAATTGACAGGATCGCGTGACGCCAGCCAACGGAGTTCTATTTTGAAATTATTTTAGTGCTCAAAGCAGAACATGACGACTCAGATTCCTCCCGGGAAACAGAGGATTAAGAAGCCGGCGACAAACATGCAGTGAGTCGCACACAGATGCAGAGAAAACATGTAGAATGTGAGGATGAAATCACACCAACACACACGCACACCGACACACACTGTGAAGCTTTAAAGCCAAAATTTATTTCAGACAAACACTGTGGTTCAATTATGTTCAACTATTTCATCCAACAGTCGTCTGAGATTGCTGTGTAGTTTGGCAGAAAAGCAGCAAAGACAAGACACATTTATTCATTTAGTTATTTATCGTCATCAAATGGGAAAAATGTCCCATAATTCCTTAAGATTTCCCATGATTTGAGTTGTTTTTAAAACCAAATCACAAAAAGAAGAGACACTCCAAACACCTCATCATGCCAACCTTTGTTTCCATTAACCTGTTGGGGTTTTTACCTTCCTCTCACACACTCCCTCGCTCCCACACAGTCTTTAAAACACGACACACACCAACATGGAGGAGGGTGAATCCTCGTTTATACTCGTGTGTGTGTGTTTGAGAGCTTCACTCGTCTGTGTTTTCCTGAAATTAATGTTCAAATGTTTTCACAGCCTCGCCCCAGAGCCTCTGTCCAAGTCCTTCCAAACACAGGTGACTGCTGTCGACTCACGGGGACACACTGTCAACTCAAATCAACTTAACATCAGATATAAAAGTATTTAAAATAAAGGTTACGTGCTGGATAAAAGAAAAACAAAGCTGCACCCACTAATTATTTTAAGTGTAATGTTGATTAACATGTAGTTCGAGCTCATTGTCATTGTTGTTCAATGAAAAGAATCAAGTGTCGGTCAAGTTCTACTCACGATCACGTATCTCGTAATTTTATGAGACTACAGTATTTTATTAAAAAAGTGATAATAATTACGACTTTATTCCTTGACATACGTTCGTGACGGATCATAGTAGTAATTTTAAAAAAAAACGTTTATTTTATTAAGTTTAACAGTTACGGTGTTCTGCACACACTACAGCGAGTATAAACCAGGTTCATGTGTGTGTGGAAACACATGGGGAACGTTTTCGGGGCCAACTGATGCAGGGGGAGGAGGAGAGGGAGGGGTCAAGGATGGTGGGGGTCGGGGGGGCAGTTGCGACCTTACCGGGGCTTGCGGCCTGTCAACCTGAGATAGCCGTCATAGAGCAGCGCCGGCAGTGTGTGGCTGACGGCGGTCCAGTACTGATTAGTAAAAGGGTTGGAGCGCAGATTGACATTGGGCCTTCTGAAGGCCTGCTCTAAGGGATTGGTCTTGAAGGTCATGTTTATACAGTATTCTGTAGGAGAGAGACACACACACACACACACACACACACACGACAGAGACAGAGACGACACAGACAGTACGACATGGTCTTACTGAGAGTCAACAGGACGCAGGGTCTTCTGTGACGGTGCCGCCACTGCTCGTCTGTCATTATTGTGCCACAGTGTTGAGTTCACACAAGTACGCACTTTATCACGACCTGATTTGTACCAGAAAACACCATTTAATCTGTGCATAGAATAAAGTCCTCCTATTGAAAAAGTCCCAATATTCCGAGAATAATGTCGCTATATTGAAAAAGTCACTATATTGAAAAGGTTTTAATATTGAAAAAGTCGTAATATTACGAGAATAAAGTCGTAATATTACGAGAATAAAGTCGTAATATTACGAGAATAAAGTCGTAATGTTACGAGAATAAAGTCGCAATATTAAAAGTAATATTAAGTAGTAATATTACGAGGAATAAAGAATCGTAATATTAGGAGAATAAAGTAAGTAATTTTATGACAATAAAAGTGAATATTACGAGAATAAAGTCATAATGTTACGAGGAATAAAATCAGTATGTTCGAGAATAAAGTCGTAATTTTACAAGAATAAAGTTGCAATATTCGAGAATAAAGTCGCTATATTGAAAAAGTCACTATATTGAAAAGGTTTAATATTGAAAAAGTAAGTAAATATTACGAGAATAAAGTCGTAATGTTACGAGAATAAAGTCGCAATATTCCGAGAATAAAGTTGCTATATTGAAAAAGTCACTATATTGAAAAGGTTTAAATATTGAAAAAGTCTTAATATTACAAGATAAAGAAAGATAAAGATACAAATAAAGTTGTAATATTACGAGAATAAATTCGCTATATTGAAAAAGTCACAATATTAGAAGAATAAAGTCGTAATATTACGAGAATAAAGTCGTAATATTAGGAGAATAAAGTCGTAATTTTATGACAATAAAGTCGGAATATTACGAGAATAAAGTCATAATGTTACGAGAATAAAATCGTTATGTTACGAGAATAAAGTCGTAATTTTACAAGAATAAAGTTGCAATATTCCGAGAATAAAGTCGCTATATTGAAAAAGTCACTATATTGAAAAGGTTTTAATATTGAAAAAGTCGTAATATTACGAGAATAAAAGTCGTAATTTAAAACTTAGAATAAAAATAATATTCGAGAATAAAGTCGCAATATTTCGAGAATAAAGTCGCTATATTGAAAAAGTCACTATATTGAAAAGGTTTAAATATTGAAAAAGTCTTAATATTACAAGAATAAAGTTGTAATATTACGAGAATAAATTCGCTATATTGAAAAAGTCACAATATTAGAAGAATAAAGTAAGTAATATTAGGAGAATAAAGTCGCAATATTGAGAATAAAGTTAAGTATTTTATGACAAGTCGTAATATTACGAGAATAAAATCATAATGTTAGGAGAATAAAGTCGTAATATTACGAGAATAAATTCGCTATATTGAAAAAGTCACAATATTAGAAGAATAAAGTCGTAATATTACGAGAATAAAGTCGCAATATTTCATTGTGTAGCGCGTCTCTCAGCTTACGATAAAGAACGCATGTACAAAACATACTTGGGCGCAGTCAAGAATGTGGCACAAAAACAACACTGCAGCTTTGTATTCAGCCGCTATAGCAGAGGATACCCTTTGTTTTGGAAAGGTACGGACACCTGGGTTGGGCTCCCAAAGGCGGTGTCTCCGGAGTGAAATCCACCTTTTCTAGAACCGGCAATTTTGGAAACCCAACTGAAAAAACCCCACTACACATTGGTAGAAGAGGTAAAGCGTGCAGAACCCGTCATACAGGAGAGTCGCTGGGTTATACATTCTTCACTTTTCTACAAAGAACTATACAAGCATCGTAAGCAGCTACGACGTTAGCCCACCACGCCAGCAGAAAGTCACAGGAGTAAAAGCAGCAGAGATGTTTGTGCGCGTAAGAGGGGAGGGTTGGTGTTAAGAACAGCAGAGAGGTGGGGAGCGGGGCGGCGGCGAGGTTACCTGGGCTCTCGTCCAATCAGCCTGAGGTACAGGTCATAGAGGAACGCCGGAGCCTTGTGGCTCACGGCGATCCAGTACTGATTGATTAGGTGATTGGATGTGAGATTAACATTGGGCCGACGGACGGCCTGCTCGAGGGGGTTCCTCTTGAATGTGGATATTACATGGTACTCTAAGAAACAGAGGGGTGGGTCAGCACAATTCATCAACGAGCATCAAGGTTTTGTTGCTTTCTTTCACGACCTCCAGTAAGGTCCAGTCCCATTTCCCTTTCAAATCACCTTGTCCCCTGAGAATTGTAAAAAACAACAGGACATCCCTGTTTTTGCCAGAGATTCAAGAAGCGGTCGGTAGCTGTTTTATGTCCGTTAATTGCAAAGTCAAGTATCTGCTGATACGGATATCAGTCTGATGCACTCATTTTAGTCCTATTAACAAGGAACACATTTGCGCTAGCCATTTCAAAGCCACAATTCTCCCATTTGGGAACAAATATTCTGTTCCCAAAAAAAGAAGAAATAAAATCCTCTTGCCGAGTTTAAGTTACATTATTTTGCTTTAGGGCTGTATCAGATTTCACGTTTTTAATCCGTCGGACAACCGACCCGGTGATTTAGAATATCGTACGCATATGTTGTGCCGTCGTGAAGCTAGCACATATTAGCATGTTGCGTTTTTGTTTCAAAATATACTTGTTCTTTGTGCCGTGGTTTTTTGTTTGCGGGCGGGGCTTAGGAAGCAACCTGTTGATTAACAAATCAAGTGAGGGAGCGCATAAAACAAATCAGGGAACACAAAGAACAATGAAATACAATATTTTTGAATGATAAAATTGATATTTTCTTTGCTTCTTAAAAAGTGTTGTTTGAAAATATTGACACAAATCTAATTCCATAAGGATTCAAATGTTGTGCTGTCGTGAAGCTAGCACTGGTTAGCACATTGTGTAGCTATGCTAACCACATCAAAGAAAAAATGTTTCTTGTACATAACACGAACTCGTCCACCAGAATTCTCTGGCGTTAAAGACACGATCGGATATTTCTATACAAATATTCCACTCCCATAAAGAAGAAATAAAACCCCCATGACATGACTCAGCTAAAATGCTGTTGCTGATTTTTGACATTTTAATGATTTTAATGATATATAGAACTTCTGGATTGTACCAAATTTTATATTTGCCTTTGTCGAATCTCTGGCAAAAACGTGTTGCGTTTACTAGCGTTCTTGAAGGGGCGTCCCATTTCACGGGGCTAGATTTTAACCACTCCTCCTTGTAACTCGATTCCAAGAAGCAAAAGGGGGTAAATGAATAAATGAGAAACGGGACGGATCTTAAAACCGTGGTCGTGCCAGTAAATTAAGATCACATAAGAACACAAAAACACTAAAACACCAGATCCACAAAACAATCAAATTGTAAGAAAAGGAAGCTTAGTGTAGCCTCCTCCTTCAGATTGTGGCCCACAAAGGTCATCACCTCCCTGGCCTATGTAAGACCACATTCTCCAAAGGTCACAATGCCCCTGGATTACAGTCTATTAATAACTGTTCTGGAACTTTCAATCATATTACATAATCTTCCTCAGATTGCACAGGTGTCATGTGTCAAACCCACACACAGGGTTTGAGAACTTTTAAGAACTTATTTATTGAAGTTTTTATAAAGTACTCACACACTCCCTGTGCGTGCATGCTTGCTCTTGGAAGACACGAGGTAAAACTGGTTTTTAACCACTCAACAAAAGGCTAACCAAATAAAACATATGCTTGCCAAGTCCACAGTATCTTAAGAATATGTTTGTCACTATTAAACAGCCGTTTCTAACTGGAAAATAAAGGTTCTATAAAGAGTTCAAACACAGGAGCTGCTGGTGGACTGTGCTGCCTCGTGTGGTCAGTTTGTGTCACAAAAATAACACATGTGAACTCACTGATGGAGGCTGCAGCGGGTCAACAAATCTTGTGTGCTGTGATGTTAAAATGTTAAAATCACTGATTTTCTCTATGGAGTTTGGTGCAGGTTTTACAAGGAAATGTAAACTTCAGTTTCCGGTCTTTGTGATGGTAAAATAAAGGTAAATACAGACAACGACACTCTATTAATAAACAAAAACTGCATCAGCTGGTTTTTAAACAAACTGATGTTTTGTTTAAACAGTTGTACAAACACTTCAATTCCTCCAGTGAAAACTTGTCTATGACTCAGACGTTTAATTCCTGTTGTGCAAGTTGAAACATGCTGGTTTTTATGACCGCGGTGGTGCCGACACATTTAATCTTCCGTGTGTGTGGAAAAACAATGACACGTTTTTAATCCAAATCAGAAAATCCCAAAAAGAAATAAACTAGCAGATCAAGAACGCTCATGTTTCAAGTTTGGGAGTAAAGGCCAATTATTTGTTGACATAAAGTGAGGAGATTTTAAAGTGGAGTCTTGTACAAAAAATAAAAAACAAAAACAAAACCAGGAACAGGTGAACAAAGGCTCATGAAAAATCTGGGTGTGGCAGCGCGGGATCACATTACAACCGGGTCCCTGTTATTGAACACCACATTTCAGCTCTGCTCTCCTGAGAGAGGGAGGGGCCACTTACCGACTTCTCCCCAGTGAAACGGGTTAATCCCACCGGTCGTGCAGTTGTACACCAGGATGTTCTTAGACCTGTGAGGTGAAGACAGGGGAAATAACATTTACAGCTCACATATCAATGACATTTGACAGGAGACTGGTTATTGATTGGATTCATGTAAATAGAGAAAATCAAATGCTTGTGCGTCATCATTGATCATATTGAACATGTAACGAGGAAAGCATGTCAGTATAAGTATGTTCTAGATTTTGCCGTATTACGGATTCTTTGCTTTTCTCTCATTTCTTCCAAATTTGAGTTATGGCACTGAGGTCGAATGAGGAAGATTCTAGGAGATAACAATGATGTGAAGTGTGGTTAAAATATTAGTTCAAATAGACAGTTTAACAAGATATACGTGGATAAAAGTGTGATGGGACAGTATGAACTGAGCGGATAAACCACCATGAGTCCGTCTTTTCAAATTCCAAAATTCTAAAAAACACAAACATGTAAAAAGTGCCAACCTGTTGCTGGTCTGCGATCCAGAGAACCAGGCCGCAGCCACCGTGGCGTTGATGACCACGTCGACGGGCACCAGATCTGCCACGGCGTCGTTTGACGCCCTCATCGTCCGCAGGATGCCCTTTCCAGCCTACAGGGGGCGACGCAGTGTTAGCGCTGACGTTCAATTTTGATTTTGTTTTCGTCTTACGATTAAACTACCGTTTTTTTCCTTTAAGGTTCGCGTCCACGTGATTTAGTTCCACCATATGTCGTCTCTTCCTCTTTCTTCCTCAACATAACCTCCGTACCTCGCAGAGATCAGTCTTAGAGATCGCTTATCAATAGTCCTCTCTTCTGATTGGTTCTCTCCCCAGTTTGTCCCGCCCCCACAAACATTTCCATCCACTGTTTTATTCTGTGATGAAAGTGTCAGTAGATTTAGTCACCGTTTTTTTTAATTTTTTTTTACATCTAACGCATGTTCCGTTCAGGTTCCCACAAACTATGGAAAGAAACCGTTAGACGATGGAACAGGACCCGGCTTCGTTGTCCGGCCCTGTGCGACGACGACAACAACAACAACAACAACGACAACAAGGATGATCAAAGTTCTTCCTCTCCGTACTTACTGCAATGAATATTCCACTCGGGCCGTTGAAGTTATCAATCCATCCCTGAAAGAGTCAAAAAAAGATTTGAATAAGTTTGTACCCAAGTAATCAAAGTGCGTGTGTAAAGTAGTGGAGACGACTTCCTCCTCCTCCTCCTCCTCCTTTACTTTACTCCACATTCCTCACATTCATCATCATCATCATCGTCGTCCTCTCAGTGTTCTCACTGCTCAACAGAATAGAAGGCCTGAGTGTTGGCAGCAGTGAAGCGTTGACAGAGGAGGAGGAGGAGGAGGAGGAAGAAGGTCACACTCGAGATTAAATCAGTAGCAAAGTGTAACCTATTAAAGGAGTGGTTTAGGTTTCTCAAATGCAATTCAAGGACCCATGGCTTTTTCAGTTTATTTCCAAAGTCTTTTAATGGGAAAAACAAAAGGCTCACCTTATAAAACCCACACCTGCTTGTTGTCTTTGATTTCTCAAGAACACGTCGGCACCTTTATCTCATTGTTAACGTTTGTAAAAGGTGCTCCCTCTCCTACACCAGAGTCCATAGAGAAAATGAGCGTTTTCAGCTCACAGGGGACACAGGAGGTGCCGGTCTACTGCTGCCTCGTGTGGTAAGTTTGTGTCATTAATGTAAAACAACGGATTTCAAACCCGTCAGTGAAAAACGATCACATTTGAACGTACTGATGGAGGCAGCAGTGGATCAACTACTCCTGTGTGCTGTGGTGTAAAAACGCCAATTTTCTCTGTGGAATTTGGTGCAGGAAGTGAACTGTGCTGGAAAGTGATCTGACTTTAGCAGACGTTAGATTTCAGAAGTGTATCTTAAGTCCTATTGTTCAGTTTGGACTCACTCACTAAAAGCTACATGAATACATGAATACATTTGAGGAAGAGAACAAGAAAAGGAGAAACGAGAAGGAGAAGCCAACTGACATAACACACACGGAGCCAAACTTGAGTTAATCTTAATTAAGGTGGCACACAGTGAATGAATGATTGTTACGCAGCAATGCAGTGAATTCTCTTCAACAGTTGAGCCAAAGCAAGTCAAAGGCCTTAAAAACATTTCAAATGCTAACCTTTCAAGGACCCATGTCTATTTCAGGTGATTTTCAAAAGCTTTCAAGGGTGCTGATTTATTTATTTTTTTTAAATGCAAAAACTTTCAAGGATTTCACGGACTCATGTCTATTTCAGTTGATTTTCAAAAACTTTCAAGGGCCTTG
This sequence comes from Solea senegalensis, assembly GCF_019176455.1. NCBI lineage: Eukaryota > Metazoa > Chordata > Actinopteri > Pleuronectiformes > Soleidae > Solea > Solea senegalensis. The sequence goes on from NC_058030.1 coordinate 1,185,075, forward strand.
AATGTTTTTTTAATTCACAAACTTTTAATGATTTCAATTACTCATGTCGATTAAGGGCAATTTTAAAAAACCTTCAAGGACCTTAAAAAAAATTCAAATGCAAAACTTTCAAAGACCCATGTCTATTTCAGTTGATTTTCAAAAACTTTCAAGGGTGTTGACAAAGTGCCTTGAATTTTCTTTTCTCAAATTCACAAACTTCAAAAAACTTTCAAGGTCACTCACCGGGAACGGCTCTTTCCAGCTGGCGCCGACGATGGAGGGTCTGACGATTGCGATGTTCAGGTCTCCGGCCTCCTGCTGCACCAGATACTCGGCCAAGGCCTTGGTGAAAGTGTAGGTGTTCGGACGCTCGCCGATCAGCTTGGGCGTCAACGCAGACACGAGGTCATCGTCCATCCAGCTGAAGGAAAGTTGAAAAATACAAATCTTTTTCTGTTTTTTGATATTGACTATTATTTTTTCTTAATTGAGTATTTGTTGTCATGATTTAAGAAGCTGAAAAAAGAAAACACTCGAAACTGATTAGATTCATTAATAATCCATGAATGGTTGCAGCGTGTGACCATCATCACCTGAGAGAAAGACCTGGGTCACAAAAGGTCAAACTCTGTCAGTCTTGTTTGGCAGCTCCAAACTAATCCACCATGATTTCCTGTCACGTGACTTAATGTTTACATATGAAACAGCACATTTGTGAACACTTTCACCTCGTCACGTCTAAACCCACTCTTTTCAAAACTTTCAAGGGCCTTGTATGTTTTTGAATGCAAAAACGTTCAAGGATTTTAAGGACCCATGACTATTTCAGGTGATTTTCAAAAACTTTGCAAAAGGATTTTTTCTTTTTTTTAAATTCAAATTTTAATAATTTCAATGACCCATGTCTATTTTGGGTAGTTTTCAAAAACCTTCAAAGGCCTTGAATTTTCAGACCAACAACAAAAACAACAAATTACTTAGTCTTTGCAAACTGAAATGACATAAAATAAAAGTTACATGACCGTCACATGATTCTCCCAGTCTATGATCCTACGAAATCTACAGCAGCTGTGTAGATTATGCGTCCGTTAATCTGTACATTATAGCCCACAACACTGCTGTGTTTCACACACACACACACACACACACACACACACACACGCGCGCGCGCCTCCTCAAAATGACATCACATCTCTGCTAATCTCCGCTCAGCGCACGGACTTCACTCAGCTTCACTGATGTCGCTTCCACTAAAAGCAGCTTCTGCAACATTAATGACGTGAAGAAGCCATTTATGCCGTCACCCTGCGGCTCCACGTTAATCTGGATTATACCGTCCGCTACGTCGAGCAATCACAAGAAACACAGAATCTGATAAAAGCCCACAGCGGGGTTCGTTTTTTTCTCAAATCTGTGTCAGCATAGTGGGTCATTTCCACAGGAAGTCCACGAGAACTTACTCCAGGGCGTCGATGAGTTTGCGGTAGTCCACGGGCGGAGGGTACACGCGTTCCTCGATGAGCTCCTGGTTGCAGTTGGCATAGGCTGTGGAGACGTGGATGAAGATCTCCAGGTGCTTCATCCTGTGAGCCAGGGCCAGCATCTTCTGAGTGGCCAGAACATTCAGCTTCATCGCATCTCTACAAGGGACAAAAAAACAAATAAATCAGGGGCGACTTCCTGTTACGACACTTGTGGAATGTCTATAAAAACTTAAGATCACAAAGAAATCGGATTGATTAATTTAAAGGTACTGCAGACAGGAAGTTGCCGACAGAAGGACAAACAGGACCTCGTCGGCGAAGGTAAGAGAGAGAGAGAGAGAGAGAGAGAGAGAGAGAGAGAGAGAGAGTCACTACTCACTTGAGCGGCTCGTTGAAGCGGACGGTGGCGGCGCAGTGGAAGACGATGTGGACATTTTCCGCCAGGACGCTCCGGTCCTCTTCACTCAGGTCCAGCTCTGGCATCGTGAGGTCACTGCTCACCGCCACGATCTTCTCAGCAAAGTCGGGCTGCTCGTCTCGTAATCTTTCAAACAGCTGAGGGTGGACACCAAAAATAACGATCATAATAATAATAATACGGTCAATGCTAGTCCTGACCAAAGTGTGGTGCATGGACCACCAGTGGTACGTGAGCAGTCGTCCGTACTACACAACATGCTAATAATGTTTGATTTTGTCGTTGCTCGTCGTTGTCGTTGTCATCAGCGGCGACTCACCTTGCAGTTGACCATGTCGTCGATGCGAGCCTGCGGACACTGGCCGGCCTTTGACCTGACCATCACGTACACCAGTTTGACCCCTGGGCACGACCTCAGCAGCTTCTCCAGCAGCACCTTCAGCAACAATGAAGAAAGAAGATCCAACACCAGATCATTAAAGAACCTTTCAAAATAAAAGCATAAGTTAAGTCTCTCCTGTGTCGGTGAATTCTGTGACTTATTTTCATAAGCTTCGTTTGTGTGTTCATCTGCGGGCCGTACACTCATGGAGGGGCAAAACAACACAGCATTACCTTGCCCATGAAGCCTGTTGCTCCAGTGATGAGCACGTTCTTCCCCGCGTAGTATTCTGGGATGTTCACCATGACGCCTGTGGGTCCTGGTCAGTGAGCACCTTTTGGGAATTGTAAAAGTGTTTCATGTTTTTATTAATAGTGGTTGTCACTCAGTGTCGACGTGTGAACAGAGCAAGGTCTCGAGGAGCTTCCTCCTCAAATTCCCCAGCACCGACTGTGGGCGTCCACCCCCCCCACGTGGACATGCGTCATTAAACTGTGCATTGTTTGTTGTGGTCTGAGTTTATGCAAACCTGAACAACTTGTTTCACTGTCACTCCATGAACAGGGGACACTTTGCTCGAGGTGTGAAATGTCTCGATTTCAAAATAAAATACCGACCATTGTCATTGTTTCAGTCCTACTTGCACTTTAACCACTGTCGTTAATGATGATTTATCTGCACCTGCTCACAGGCTGCAGATAATTCTGCTTAATCTCTATGCAAAAAACACATTTGCATGTTGTTACTGCTCAGATAAAAGGGGGATGGGATCAGATAATGACGCCCTGGTGTACTTCCGTGGACACAGGGAACAGGACGCATTCGTACCAAAGAAGAAGAGAACGGCGCTCTACAGCTCCCTCGGACACACCTGGTTCCCTGATGAAAGGCCAGTCAGGCAGGGGAATCCTGGTGTCAGCCTGGGCCAGGGCCTTCACACTTGAAGGCAAACAGTTCCCACCGATAACGCTCCGTTTGTCTTGGCTGCATCCGCTCGATTTTTCCGATCGAGTATGTGCGTTAGCGTACACGTATGCTAAGTTCCCGAACCGTCTGTGAATGCACATACTCAGAGAAATGTATGATTTCTTTGGTCATTGTTTCTAAAGACTTGAAGATCTGTGACGAAGAAAACAATGTTTATGTATACCAACAGCAGGATTCCCATACCAAATTCAAGCACTTTCCAAGACCAATTCCCTCATATTCAAGAACCGAATGTGCTGACACAGCTTAAGATGGGAGGGTAACTTGTAAGGGCGTCCACTTTTATTGACTTGCAACGCAGCACACTCTGCATCTGAACAAGTGATTGTCCATGGGATCTTGGACAAAGACAGTCTTTGTAATTGTCTTTGGTGAGACAGATCTTGGAATTTTCCATTTCCCAGGCATCATGTTGTCATTTGCTCTCTTGCTTAACATTACTCGCTCATTGTTCTGCACAGAATATCTGGACGATACCACTTTTTTGTGGCCGATACCGATATCACAAACTTGAGTATCTACTGATACCGACATTTGTGAACTATGGACAAGTTTGTGCCGAGTCATTTCAAAGTGTAACAAATATTGTTCTCCCAAAAAGACGAAATAAACAGCCAAAAAAATGACTCAGCTAAAATGCTTTTGCCGATTTTTATTTAGATTTAGACATTTTTATCTTTCTGATAGCAAATCCAGTGATTTTAAGTATCAGACTGAAACTGATACCGATTCCCTACCCCAATAATACCCATTTTTTGATTTGGCGTTAAGATTTTACTTAATAAACAACAATTTTTTAACTTGTGCTGCACATCATGTTCATTTAGTACAGAAACAAACAACATTTAAACCTAAATAACATTTGCCCATGTTTACATTTCACTTCAGATTAAAAGGGAAACATCGGCTCTGGGTAGAAAAGACGACAGTAAATGTGCGCTACTATGACAACAGTGCTACTATGGCTGCGTGGGCTCTGTAGCCCCGTATGGAACGAAGACATGCCGCCTTGTGGACGCTCGCTCTGGCCAACGCTGCTGATCTGCAGTCTCGAGCCAGGAAGAAGCTTGTGAGTCTGACACAGGAGGGGAGGAGGAGGAGGAGGGAGGGAGGAAGGAACAAGAGAAATAACTCTCTTGTGACACAAACGGTTTCCAAAGAAGGAAATGTTTGACAATAATGGCAAAAGAAAAGCCAGTGTTTGAACATCCAGGTAGAAAACATCAGCTCCTCTCAGGTCGACTGAGCCCAGACAGCATGTAACTTTTCTCTCTCTCTCTCTGTGTGTTTGAAATCATCAGCATATGTAACAGGAAGCTGTAAAAGCGGCAGCGCTGTTCACAACACATTTGTTGCTGAGTCATTCCAAAGGCATAATTCTTCAACCACAGAAGAAGAAATGTGTCTCTTTATAAACAAACTCTCGCTCTGCACCAAAGTCCAGAGAGAAATTCAGCGATTTTAACGTCACAGCACACAGGATGTTGTCGATCCACTGCTGTTCAAAATGTTGTTAGGTGATTTGGGCATTTGAGATGAACGTATGAATCGGTCACAGGTTGGTTGCAAACCCAGGACTCATGTCTTGAAACTCAAAACAAAAACCGACTCAACTGACCATCATGATGATCAGGCCGCCAGGATTTATTTTGATTTTATGGCTGTAGAATTGTCAAAAAATGTTCAATGAGTGAGTGCTTCTGCTTCCTTTTTCTACAAAATAAATGTCACTTTCTATATCTGGCAGTTATTCAACCTTTTATGCGACAGAGAAGCAGGCTTCACAAACGTGTGACGAGCTGGTGAATCTCGACTGTGATTGGACGGTCGTTCCGCGGAAGTCCATAACAAAGCTCTATTTCTCTGCTTTCCGGTATCCATCCATCCATCCACCATCTACCGCTTTATCCTCCACATGAGGGTATCGTACGGACGCCAAATCCTGTCGCCAAACAACAGGATGGGTTAATAATAAATGTGTCCAGTTAAATTTGAACTATCCCTTTAAGCCTGAGCCAAGTCACAACCTGCTGCTGTGTTTTGATGAGCTGCCAGATTCACTCAGAAAACTGATCCCTGATGAAATATCATGCATTATTGATCAAACACAGTGTAGCGTTTAAAACCGGCACCTCGGGCCGCAGTTTACAGACGGATCAAACTCAGACGACTCGACAGTCCCAGAGGAAAATACAGAGCTGCGGTCGCACCGCTTGTACTGACTTGTGTCGGGGATCAAAGCAGACACAACAGTTCATTCGGGAACAGTCCAAGTGTGTTGTAGACGTCTGTAAAGCTCCAGAGGTCAGGTCACCGCGCCATTGTTTGCAGGAAGTCAGTGGACTTCAAATCAGGGGTCGACAACCTTTTTCTGAATAATTGAATTTTGACTGATTATCTTCCACAACTGAAGTGTAGCAGATGTGGGAAACCGCTGGCCATAACAAGACAACATCCCAGCTACTGGAACACAAGCCTGAGCCCGGAGGCGTTACCATTCCAAACGGTACCATACTGTACGAGGACGAACCATGCCACGATGTCTTTTCGTGCATGCAACGGTCTCTAGAGAAGACCCAGACCCGAAGAACCAAGCATACATGGGATGTGCCAACGACGGCTGGATAATGCCCAACACTGCCAGTGTAGCATTAGCTTTGTGACACCTTGTAAATAAAAGTGAGGAAAAACCTTTTTTAAAATTGGAAGCAAAATGACAAACCGTGGATGAGCAAGATGTAAGTATTATGTTTTTATCACGACAAAAATGTTTTACTGTGTTGACATAAAAGTAAAAAGAACAGTTCATGAATGGGGAGCAAAAAGGCCGTTCAAAGTTTCAAATCAGTAAAAGCAATCATTTTCGCGATAAATGGCCGCCATTACATACTCCAGTTATTTCACAGTAAAAGATCGTTATTGAAATATCGCCCAGTCTTTTCTTCACACTAACTGCGTAACATTGATTTTTACGCACCATTAATTACGCACCTTTTCAAATGTTCGCTGTTGCAAACATCCGCAGTTTCCACTGGCGCGTGAAACCGGATTTCAACAAGAAAAAGAAGGCGGAAAAACACACGATGTTAACGGATCGCGTGAGTCTCATCACGGCTGCCTCTCATTACGACGCAGCTCAGCGACGGTTTACGCAGAAAGACCGAAGACGTCGCAGCGGTTAAAAATAAACCACGAAACTGCGAACGCAAAGACAATTGTAGACGATAGTTTTATCGTCCACAACCGCGCGGAGCAGAAGGACGTGAAACGTCCACGCGTCAAAAAGAATGTGCGGTAAATTCACGCTCAAACTTGGGTGCGTGCGTAGTCTCCCCTTCAGCCTCTCCCCTCCACATCTTTTTTTCCTCCACGCCGCCGAGTGACATCCGTAATTTTCGTACGGACGCAGCACAATACGTACCCGTAATGTTGAAGCTTCCGCCCGGCTCCAGAACTTCACAGTGTTCGGTGTGTATGTATATGTAAATATACTGTATACGTATGTGTGTGTGTGAGAGTGTGTATCAATGAGTGAGTGTGTGCGCGCGACACAGCTGTGGCGCGTTCCACTACCAGCAGAAGAAGGCGGAGACTAAACAGGAAGCGAAGCGGCGGCAGTGCCGTGACGTCACAGGAGAGCGCTCTGTTCTGAATCAAAGATGGGAAAGACGACGGACAGGAGGTCTCACTCCTTCATAATAAAATAAAAGAAATTAAATAAATGTATTATTTTCCATAAGTAGAATTAAATCATGTTTTGATGTTTTTGTTGGGAATAAGGACGAAACGTCAGGGAAAGTATTTGCTATATCACACAGCCCAAAATGTATAGAATAAAATAATTATCAAGTTTCATATGACAGTCAGAATGTCTAGATTACACTCAAAATGCTAAGATTAAATATTATAAAATACGATTATAAAAACTCAAAGTAAAATAAAAATGTCTAGAATTTGAGCAAGAAGATACTATTACATTTTTTTTCTATACCATGAATATAATCAAAAGTTTCAAATAACTAAGTCTACAATTAATTAATTTAAAGGTAATAATGAGGAATAGCTTTCTTATTTTTAGGTAAATTGTCAAGAATCATTTTTGAAATAAATAAAAACAAATGTTTGGAACCTCACAGGATTGAATATGAATCACAAATAAAGTTCAAATGTTGACAGAACATCCTGTAAATCCAAGGTTTCCGTGTTACGTAAAGAAAACAGAAGCAGAAGTCTGCCCTCTAGTGGTCAATGTTGTGCATTGCTGCAGTTCTCAATCAAGCTGCTCTAATTGTAACTGAGTTGAAGTTAGTAGTTTAATGACCAGTTATCAGACCATTGCACTAAAAGTGACCAAATATCTAATTAACAACATTTAATTTGCCTCTTTTTTTAGTTTTAATTTGATTGATAACCAGCAAGATAGTGGCTCTCTATTTAAATATATTTCTAATCAAAACTAAAAAATAATAAAATGATATTATTAAATAAATGAAGGGAAAATATATAAAGAAATCCACTCATGATAATGCAGCAGTTGAGGAATCTTTTTCTTATTTTCAAGGTAATTTTTAAGGTAAATTGTCAAGGAATTATTTTTGAAATAAATAAATAAAAAGTTGAGAACCTCATAGGATTGAATAATTAATTTTTTACATCACAAATAAAGTTAAAATGTCGAGAGAACATCATGTCATTCCATGGTTCACGTGTTCCATAAAGAAACCAGAAGCAGAAGTCTGCCCTCTAGTGGTCACTGTTGTGCATTGCTGCAGTTCCTGAGACGATTTAATGAAAAACATCACAGCGGTTCCGTTTCTTTTCTTGGTTTTTCAAAACAAAAGACAAAAAGAAACCAGTCTTTTATTTCCGTCATGATTTACACATACAGATAAATAACAGTGCAACACGTAGACCCGTGTCCTTCAGGACAGGAATATGACGTTTAATAAAAAATAATTATCGTACAAAATAAACCTCCTCACGATTGTCATTCTTCAGTCAACTCCATACAAATAGATCTGCGTCTGAAAGAGAAAGAAAGAAAAGACATCAAATAAAATAAAATACATTTTACAAATGCTAAAATACAGTAGGTGCATTTGAAGGAAACCTTCTGCTAAAAAAGAAACCTGTGTGGCTTCCAGCGGAAAAACAATATAATAACAATAGAAATGATCTAATAATAACATCTACACCTGTATATGTCTATAAAGTCTTAGGCATGTATCTGCCACTTTATCTCACGGTTAGACTTAGTCTTCTCTGACTGTTTACCTCCTGCACCAAAGTCCATACAGAAAATTGGACATTTTTAGGTCATGGGGACACAAGAGCAGCTGCTTCACTGCTGCCACGACTGTTCATGTTATATCACCAAGCTACATCTCACTGAAGGTGTTATTTAAAAAAAGTAGCTAAGTCGACGGGTTTGGTTGGTTGTTGTTTTTTGATTGTGGTTGGTTACAATGATATTGTAGGTTAGCGGTTGGTTGCCGGATGTTGCTGATTGTGGTGATGTTGCTGGATTGACATTCAGCAGCAGCCGCAGCAGTGAGAAATCTGCAGAGAACAGCATATTTGCATCCTCACCCATGAGGTTGGCACTGGAGGTGTTCGGCACAGGGGCAGTGGTCACGCGGCACCTCCTCGTCCCAGGCCAGCATGTCCATCAACAGGTTGGGGTAGTTGAGACAGGACTCCCCCTGCCCTGGTTTGGGGTTACACACTGGAAATAAAAGCTCTGGAGAAAGAAGACGAGGCAGAGACTCAGACTCAGACTCATGACTGTGATGTGAGCGGTGCGTCTCTGTTAAAGCTCACCTCGTTGGAAGGCGCAGCAGAGGTCGTCCCTGCAGTCGTTCTGTCCCTGACAGATCGTCCCCTCTGTCCCTCTGGTGGCGTTGACCGTGCACTGGCCCCACACACACATCTGATCTGAGCAGCACTCCTCGTCTTTACTGCAGGGCTGAGTCAGCACACACACACACACACACACACACACACACACACACAGATTTTTGTCTTTTTTAGTTATCAGTCAATAACAATTATTTTGTTATTATGCTGCTCTGTGCATTACAAATAGATAGAGAGATAGATAGATAGATAGATAGATAGATAGATAGATAGATAGAGAGATAGAGAGATAGATAGAAAGATAGATAGCATGTCTCACCATGTCAGTGATTAAACAGGGCAGACACTTGGAGCTGTGAATCTCGTAGAGACAGTAACTGAGGTCACCACAGTCCTCGTCCACCATGCATTCCTGTGAGGACAGATTACAACCGTCAACACCCAACACAAGAATGAACACATGACAAATAATATTGGGCTCACCTGATGAAATGTGTGTTTATGTTTGCTGCTTTATTTCATGATTAAAAACAGAAGTGTGTGTCAAATTGTCGACTTCTCACTCTCCTTGAAAACCCACAATTTTACATGAATGGCACACAGAAGGAGTCGACCCACAGCTGCCTCCATTAAATGAGTAATGTAAGTTTAAATGTGTAATTGAAATCAAACCTAACACAAGAGGCAGCAGCAGACCACTGTGAAAACACTGTGATTTTCTCTGTGGAGTTCTGTGCAGGCGAGTGAGCAGTTTACAAACGTAGGTTTACAGTCCAAAGAGGTTTTGTCTAATGGTGAGTTCAGTTTCACAGAGTCCTGGAAAATGTGCAGCGGAGGCTGAACTTTTAACTGTGTTCTCGTCCTGAGTGGATTTACTATTGAGGTGACACAGACACTGGAGACTACAAACAGGGGCAGCGCCACTGCTCACAACCCGGCAATTATCTTAATAAATGCCAGACGACTGCGGCTATTATTACTTCCCATCAGCCCGCGAGTGAATTATGCCTCTCTGTAAAGACATTTTTCCACAAATTACTTAAGGGGGAATGAAAGTTAACCCAGATTACCCACTGGGATGAGGAGCAGACGCCATGTGAAGTTATTTCTGATGATATTGTTGTGGACTGTGAAGTTGTCCCTCGTTTTAAGACGGACATTATTTTGCTTTTTAAATAATTTCTTTCATGTGAAAACACACAAAAAGTGATGTAACTGCCACTGTGAAGTCTTTTTGCTTATTCTGTACATTTATGAAGTCTTAGTTAAGGGATGTACAAGTTTTACACTTTACAATAAGGCTCACAAAAGAGCATAAATAAAGGGAACATTAAGGGAAACTTAATTTAACTATGAGTTTAATTGGTATACATATATATATGGTTGTATAATTTGGCAGGTTTACTTTGAATAAACTTAATTCATTTAAGTAACGTTATAGAATATTTTCTTTATTTCAGTGTACTGTCCCTTTACTAATGCTCTTTGTGCCCAATAATTCTAAAGTTAAAAACATGAACAGCCCTTAACTATGAGGGAATACAGAATAAGCATCACTTAATTATAATTAAGTGATGCTTATTCTGTATGTTTATTAAGTCATAGTTAAGGGATGTATATGTTTTACACTTTACAATCAGGCTCACAAAGGAGCAATAATAAAGGGAAAGTTAAGGGAAACAAAGAAACTAAAGTAAGCACTTTGTCTTTATATAACTTAAGTTAAAATAAACTTTCATGTTTGTCGTCCATTTTCCCCTTTACTAATGCTCATTGCGAACCTTATTGTAAAGTGTGAAACATGAACATCCCATAATTAGCATTTACTCACGATTATTTATGACCCTTTATTAAAAACCCTAATTGTGCCTTTATACAGTGTATCCTTAAGTAATTCTTACCAGGGTTAAGTGACGATTATCGCATTGCTATTATACATCAATGGATTGTCATTTAAGAGGGGGGAGTGACTTTACAGAATAAATAAAGGCACTTAAACTGTTTACTGTCACTGAACAGTTACTGCTGATATTGTAAATAACTTAATTAAGTGTTTTGTTGACAATGACAGTGGGCCAAGAATGGAGCCTTGTGGGACGCCATATTTAATAAACAGAGGACGCCCACTTCTCCTAACTAGACGTTTCCCTCTTTGTTCGTTTACTGAATGAATGAGAATCTACACAGACGCATGTGCACTTCGTAATTGGATGGTTGATAGTGGGCGGAGCAACAGAAAAAAAGTGACTTTACAGACTAAAGAAAAGGCACTTAAACCTTTTACTGTCACTGAACAGTTATTGCTGACATTAACAGTGGACTGTAAATAACTGAAATAACCTGAACATGAATAAGTTTATTGAGTGACTCATCTCTCACTGTGACTCCTGTGAGTATAATTCCACTGTGGCTCCGCTGTGGGAGCTGAATGTCTCCATTGTTAGTCATGTGAGAGGAGCAGACATCATCCTGTCTGCTTTTACTGGCTCTACTCTTACACTCACTCTCCTGGATTTTTTTATTTTTTTTAATTTTCCAAGCAGGAAGCTCCAGCATTAACGTGACCACTTTCTGTGCGGCAGCTGCTGCTGCTGCCAGGAAAAGGGGGAAAAAGATCAGAAGAAAGAAAAACAGTGAAGCGGGCAGAAATAATGACCTCAATCCAAACTGGCATCCCGTCTGACAAAAGTATGATAAGTACACGGTGGGTCTGTGTGTGACGGATGATCCTGTTCAGACCTCTTCTAACTCTTGATTAAGAGCTTTGAGCTTTGTTTTTTTCTTCCTCCAAATAAAATTCCTTCATGACTGATTCTCAGTGGAATGTAACGAGCCGAGGACTCGGGCATTTGTTTGTTTTTCCAGAATCCAGTGAAAGATAAACACAGTGAAACAGTTGAGACTTAACGAGTTTTGCTTTGTGATGAGGTACAATCAGCGCTGACAAAGCATCTTAAAAAGTATCTTAACTGCTTTTATTTGACCATTTGATATCGTGTTCTCCCTAAAAACCAATGTTTATAAACTGCTCACTCTCCCGGCACCAAACTCCATTGAGAAACTCATCGATTTTAGCTCACGGGACACAGGAGCTGCTGGTCCGCCGCTGCCTCGTGTGGCCCGTTTGTGCCACTGATGTAAGTCAGGACAAAGTACTGAAGTCAACAAAATAACACACATAACACTTAACAGTGTTCTGATGAAGGCCCGGCAGCCTTAAAATGCTGATCTTCTCTATGGGCCTTGGTGCAGAGGAGTTTTTAGTAGGAAAATGTTATCTGTTATTTTTCATTATTATTATTACAGCTGCAAAAAGCCTCAAATATCCCTTTAAATTCAAACAAAATCCTCCGATATTTGCTGAGTCATGAGTCATTATATATTCACGTTGAGTCACTGACCTCAGACCAGATGGAGAGAGAGAGAGAGACGGTGAAGGACTCACGTGATCCACGCTGTTCCATGGACCAGAAACCTCCACATGTGACAGACGAGTGTCTCCAGCTGTGTTATCTGTTTCCTGTAAATGGTTAAAAAATAAAAAACATCCACAACATCAGCAGCAGTGCGGTGGTAATTTGTTGGAGCTGCACAACTTTAGTTAAAGGAAACACGACAGTGGAAACACCGGAAATAATACATTAATTGCCATTTAAGGGGGAAATTACTTTACAGAATAAATAAGGCACTTAGGCTTTAACTGTCATTGATCAATTATTTCTGACATTAACAGTAGACTGTAAATAACTTAATTAAGTGTTTTGTTGACAATGACAGTGGGCCAAGAATGGCGCCTTGAGGGACGCCATATTTAATAAACAGAGGACGCCCACTTCTCCGCCAGACATTTCCCTCTTTGTTCTTTTGCCACGTTTACAGAATGAATAAGAATCTACACAGACGCATGTGCACTTCGTTATTGGGAGGTTGATGGTGGGCGGAGCAACAGACCAAAACAAGAACGCGGTCTCTGGCCCGGAAAAACTAACATCTTGTGAATTATCTGTTGCTATTTTCAGATTGAACACGTTTCCTCAACGTCTGGTGACAGTTTTTAGTAGTTGTATGTCTTAATATAATACATTTCTTACATACATCCTTCCCTTTAAATTATTAGCACAAAGTGGATCCTTACCTCGTCCGTCCTATTCAGGACCTGGGTAGCTCTGTGTCCATTATTCTTGACAACCGCAGCAGTTCCGTTGCTGAATATGGGACGTAGGTCGGGTGACGTTAGAGACGATTTGGCGCTCTCCGTATTTATCTGTAGGGTTAAATGTGAGCATACGTTTGTTAACGTGGTGGTTATTATAACTTTGGTGACATACAGCACGGCTTCTGATCCATATTCACGTTTCAGTTGTAGTCAGAAGTCGGATTTTCCTGAGTTCCTTGTCAGAAGTGTCAAACAGAACGCCCCCTAAGTCAGAAAGTCAGATCAACCCTGACAAAGCTCAAACGAACCAACGTCCAATGTGAATGGAACGTGCCATTCATTTCTTGGACGACATGAAGGGAAAAGTTGTCCAGAGTTCACAGATGGTTTGAACCAGACATTGGCTCAGGATTGGGATCATTATATCTGTTTAAAGTCAGTATTATTAGTTTTAGTTTTATTATTATTAATATTTTTATTTATTAATTATTATTATAAGTGCAGGGTCTACAGACTTTTCCAACTTAAAAATTAAGTTTTTGTATCTATACAGGCGAATTCTTTTAGCTTTATTAGCGAGTTCACCGCAAACATTGTCACTTGTCATTGTCGTGGATGATTTCAGTTGAAACACAAGTGAAGAAAAATGAAGAAGAAAAGTTAGAGACGGGAATCAAATGTGACGCAGACCTGATCCACCGCCTCCTCCAGGATATGCTGAGTGTCCTCCATCAGCTCCTCCACCTCCCGGAACATGTCGTTCAGACTGACCGGGCCTCGCTCCAGCGCGTCCCGCAGCACCAGCGCCCCGCGACCGCCGCTCCACAGCAGACACAGAGTCACAGAGGCGGACAACAGCAGCGTGAGGCCGGACATCTTTCCTTCTCTGCGTCCTCCTCACTCACTCCCTGCTCCCTCTGTCTCTCTGTGTGTGTGTGTGTGTGTGTGAGGAGCAGAGCAGTGACGCGCCGAGGGCGCGTGCACTGCAGACTCTCACAGCTGGACCTGTTTTATTTGGAAAGTCTGAGGAGGAAGAGGAGGAGGAAGAGGAGGAGGAGGATCACACTGAAGCTGCTGCTGCTTTCATTAAGTTGACTAATCACGCAATAAAGAAACAAAGAGAAACCAGAAACATCATCCATTCATGTCAACATATTTCATCCATTCATCCATTCATGTCAACATATTTCATTCATAAACATAAATCATCCATCCATGTCAACATTTCATCCATCCATGTGAACAAAGACATGAGATAAAACCTTAGTGTAAAAGATAAAACACACAAGTGTAAGTGGACGAAAGTCTGGAGGACGTGGAAGGATCAAGGAATACAAGAAACTGAACAACTGGACACTGAAGTTTGTCAACTGCCCATTTCCCCCCTCACCAAAGTCCATAGAGAAAACCTGCGTTGGTCCACTGCTGCCTCATGTGGTAAAATGATGCCACTGATGGAGGATTTCAAACCCATAAGTCACAAAATAAGACATTTAAACTGAGTGATGGAGGCAGCAGAGGATCAACAACTCCTGTGTGTTGTCATGTTAAATCACTGATTTTCTCTATGGAGTTTGTTGTGAGGGAACAAAGTGACAACCAAGTTAGAAAAGACAAGGAAGTTTGAAAAATAACATTCAGATGACACATATTTTATTAGATGAGCCTTTTGTACATGTTTTTCCTTATGTCCCCACTGGTTTTGGATCCAAGTGCACTTAAAAAAAACAAACTATTCCTTTAATAAATGTTCTACACCTGCAATAAATACAAGTCCACAGCAAAGTCTAAAACATTGTTGCTCAAAAATCACACAGAGAAGCAAACTTCATGAACAAACAGATGAAAAATCAAATATTTGTGGCGGCAGATATTTGACATTTTTTATGTGTCGCAGAAAATGTTTGTTTTTGTTAAAAATTCATACTAAAAATTGCAATTTTTTTGTACCACATCAAACAAACAAAAAACAAACAGGAAACTATTTTATTTTTTTTGAAAGTGCTTTTGAAAGTTTTGTGTCTGTGATCCATTTTAGATATAACATCTGATTTATTAAATAAACATAATTAAAACCAAGTAAAGTATGTAAAGTGGCATAAAAAGAGTAAATGAACTGTTTTCAGAGGCAAATAATCCCGTTGCCTTTGGGTTTTTTTCCCGTGTCGTCTAATCTGTTGGAAAGACATGGAAAGACATACAAGCACGAGTCATAACTCAGTCACAGAAATCATAATTATAGGTTTAATGTTGATTTTACATGAAGTACTGACACTTTGGCTAATGCTGGGCTAAATACTAGCATAAAACAGCATGCTAGTTCTTCTCTGAAGACAAAAAAAGAACTGATTTTAGCCGATTAAAAAAAGGCTCAGCTGATAAAATCTACACCACTTTAAGTCTTTGTTTAAAATGTGTTTTCCACTTTTTCTTGCTGCTTTGACGGCCTTTTCTGACAGAAAAAGGCTGTCGACCTACTTTGTTTGGCAGGTTTTGTCACCTGGGTTGATCCAAATGCAGGATTTCAAACGCAGAAGTCATGAAATAGTTTGGTGTAGAGAAATAGAGTGGTTTACAAAGTGACACAAATTTCAGAAAAGGTGGTTGAAAAAGCAAAACAAAGCAGCAAACATGTTCTTAAGACCCCGTAGACTTAAGCTGATGTTGATTTTGTTTGAGAGGCTAAAATACTTTTTTTAAGTCTGAAAATTCATTAAACAAAATGTGAAATGTCATCATTTGGTTAAATACCACATACTTGATGCATCGCTGTCGGCTGTCGGTTTGTCGTGGTCTGCGTAACCAAAGCTCAGCAGCTTGGACATGTCCACTGGAGCTGGTTTCTTATCAAACACTCTGATTGAAACAAAAAATGATATTATATTATAAAAGAAAGAAAACAGAAATGTATATAAAAATTCAACAAAAGATGCATTTAATGAAATAAATGAGAAATGGTTGTTTTGTAATAGGAAATGTTTTCATCATATTTTATGTTAACCAGAGAGATTATAAGAGGAAAACTTTACAATATTACTTGAACAAACTGAATTTGATCACAAAGTAACTACAGACCAACAGCGCCCTCTTGTGCCCACATGAACTTACATCCTCCTGAATTGGCCGGTTGCGTGTTGTTGTTTGCTGAGTGACGGAGGTTTCTCTGTCGGACTGTGGTGAAGGTTGTTGTTGTTGTTATTCTGCAGATCCTGAAACAGCGTCAGTGTAGTAATGGTGGCAGTAGTAATAGTAGAATACTTAGAAGTAGTCTAGTACAATTAAGAGTAGGAGTAGGTGTAGTAGTCGAAGTAATAAAAGCAGCAGATGAAGTAGTTGTGGCAGTAGTAATAGTAGTAGAGGAAGACATTCATGTACTGTACAAAAACTGGTGGTGGTAGTAGTATTAGTAGCATAAGTAGTCTAGTACAAGTACTAGTAGCAGTAAGAGTAGTAGACGTAAAAGAAGTAGTAGAAGTGGTGGTAGTTTTAGTAGAAGTAGAGGAAGAAGTACAAGTACCGTAGAAGAAGAGGTGGAAATAAGAGTAATAGTGGTAGACTTAGAAGTAGTCTTGTACAAGTAGTAGTAATCGTAGTAGTAGTAGCGGTGGGAGTATTGGTTGTAGTTGTAGACGTAAGGTAAGTAACAGAAGAAGAAGTCATGGCACTAGTAGTAGTAGAGGAAGAAGTAGTGGAAGTAGTATTATAATAAATAGTTGCAGTAGAGGTAATACTAGTAGACTAAATAGTCTAAGTCAAGTAGTAGTAGTAATAGTAGGAGTAGTAATAGTAAAAGAATTAGTAGAAGAAGAAGTGGCAATAGTGGTGGTAGTAGTGTATGAAGTAGAAGTACAAGTAGAAGATGTAGTAATAGTAGTAATAGTAGTAGAAGGTAAATAAGTAATGGTCAAAGAAGTAGTGGTAGTAGTTGTAGTTATAGTAGAAGAAGAAGTAAGTACTGTAGAAGACAAATAGTAGTAGTGGTGGTAGAATAAGTAGAAGAGGCACTAGTTGTACAAGTACTATTAATAGTAGTATTAGTAGTAGTAGTAGTAGTAGTAGTAAACTTTCTCTGCAGCCTCTGGTAAAAACAGTGACACATAAAAAAGGCTGAGTCATGGTCACATGACTTCTCTAACTGTGTGTGTGGAGACATGATATGAACACATGAACACATGTGTGAACAGCCTTTTCCTCTGTTTACCTTCTCAGTGCTGCAGTTGTCGTCCTCCTCGCGCTCCCAGGTGGACATGTTGTCCGTCCCAAAGGGAGGCTCCAGTGTTTGGAAAGCTCCAGGGTTTTTCTTCTTTTCACTGTTAGAGACAAAACATGGACACACATGACGTTCAATATAAAACGTCATGTGTCTCAGGAGACCTGCGTCCTTGATGTCCTCTGTCATATGATTACTGTACTAGTCCAGGACAAGTCTAAACTCGTCTGAGTCAAGTCGAAACTTGTCTAAACTAGTCCAGGTCAAGTCTAAACTCATCTGAGTCAAGTCTAAACTCGCCTAAACTAGTCCAGGTCAAGTCTAAACTCATCTGAGTCAAGTCTAAAGAGTCTAAACTAGTTCAGGTCAAGTCTAAACTCATCTGAGTCAAGTCTTAGCTCATCTAAGCTTGTCCAGGTCAAGTTTAAACTCATCTGAGTAAAGTCTAAACTTGTGTAAACTAGTCCAGGTCAAGTCTAAACTAATCCAGGTCAAGTCTAAACTCATCTAAACTAGTCTGGGTCAGGTCTAAACTAGTCTAGGTCAGGTCTAAACTAGTCCAGGTAGAGTCTAAACTCATCTAAACTAGTCCAAGTCAAGCCTAAACTAGTCTAGGTCAGGTCTAAACTAGTCCACGTAGAGTCTAAACTCATCTAAACTAGTCCAAGTCAAGTCTAAACTCATCTAAACTAGTCCACGTCAAGTCTAAACTAGTGTGGTCTTCCTAAGAAACACGTCATAGTAGAAGAGAACATAGAAGTACTAGAAGAAGTTGTAAAGACTGTAGTAGGACAGAAGGTACAGGTGGTAGTAGAAGTAGTAGTAGTAGTAGTAGGGGTAGTAGACTTAGAAGTAGATATGGAAGAAGTAAAGAAAGCAGCAGCATAAGGAGTAATAGTACTACAGTAGTATTAGAAGTATTAGTTGGTGGTAGTTGGTTACAGGTAAAGTACCTTATTGTCTTGCCGTCGTCCTCTGTTGAAGACGTGAACCAGTCTGGACGTTTGTAATCGTCGGTTGGAGACGGACTCGTCTCGTCGTGACACAAAAGTCCTGTATTTACACAAAGATGGAAATGAGTGGAGGTCAAACATCATGTCTTCATCATGTCTTCATCAATGATGTCTGACACGAGCGGCCGAGAGGAGGACAGTTGACTCTTCACCTTTGTGTCCTCCTTGTTTGGCCAGTTTCACGTAGTCCGAGTCTGAGTCCAGGACTCGCACTCTGCGTCCTCTGGTCTTCTCCTCTGGGACGTTAGAGGTGATGGAGGAGGACAGTCCAGGGATCTGAGAGATGTGAGCGCCGACGGCAGCTGTAACAGTAGTATATATATATATATATATATATATATGTATATAATCCCTATTCTGTATTTGTTTTGTATTTGTGTGCACACTTGACATGTTATCCATATTTTACAACAGTTTTTTAGATCACACAGTTTGCATTTACATTATTAAGCACATGTTTAATTATATTTACTCATATTTAATTTAATATTGACAATTTTTTGCACATTTGTGTTTATATAATACCCATTTTGCATATATTTTATGTTTTTGCACACTTTATATATGTTGTCCATATTGTTAATGTACATTGATTATGTCAACATTTTTACAAATATTTATGTTTATATTGTCCATATTTTGCACTTGTTATATTTCATAGTCTCTATTTTACAGAGTTTACTGGTGTTTATTTGTGTGTGTGTGTGGTGAAACAGTAACGGTTTTAAGGGAAAAATAAAGTTAAAGTTTCTCATTAAGTGAACAGTTAAGTGAACAGTTATTGTTTAGTTTAGTTTTTCTTACCAGGTTTAGTTGCTTGATGATCGATTTCTGTGGATTTTCTGGTGAAAATAGAAGCAAAACCCGGGTCACTGTCAACCACACACAATCATCATCACCATCATCATCGTCATTACGTGCACGAGCTGCATTGACGTCACGACACGACATATGTATGTAAGTATTTAAAAGTAAGTTTTAAGCAGTTTCTTACTCTGGCTCCATTTTTTCTTCGGCGGTGATGAAAGCTCGTGCCTCGTGCTCTGTTTGGAACCGCTGACCTCGTTGCTACGGAAACGGACCGGAACAGACCGCCGACTACGCCCCGCCCCACCAGTATTAAACTTCACCGGAAATGAGCTCTCATATCGACGCCGTGAGCTAATTCAACCGTTTTTATTCTCTTTATTTTTAAATTGTACACATTTAATATTCACAACGCTACACCGACTTAAAGGCACAGAGCGTAAAACATTTGTAAAATTAGAGAAAAATAAGTTTTAAACGGTCAGAAGTACGGAAGAGGATTAGGGTCATATGAAAAAAGCGCATTGAATAAACAAAAACCGCTTGAATCCTTGGTTTACAAATGTCAGAATAGTAAGGCCTCATTAATTCATAGTACATGATAAAATGTACAAAAAAATGTACTACTGAACGGAAATATGATACAATAAGAATACTGTCCAGATTTCTGCTGGCTGGTCTTTCCAGCTCAATGCTCCCTTCTGGAAAGGGTGACCAGAACAAGTACAGCGGGCACAACTCGACTGTCTTTCTGAAGGTTTATTCCACATACACAGTTTAGCAGACGTCAGTTAGCAGTTAGACAGTTAGAAATTAGAAGTTAGCAGTTTGTTAGCTACTAACTACAGTCAGTTAGACAGTCAGTCCGGTTGTAAAACCGACACGTCGTACAGGTTCTGATGATAGATAGATTTTACAAAGGCGCATACGAAGGCGATATATATCAAAACATGGCTTTGACGATGCACCTTAAAGGCAACAGTGCTTTGATACCAATTGCAACAATAAACAGACAAATAGAATGAAAGACAAATAGCTTTGCCTGCTAGAAAGTTCTACAAATACTGTACTGTTGAAAATATGGGAGTCACTTCCAGGCTGTAGGTTCTTGTGAGAGTTCTCGTAATTCATTCGGGTGATTAGCCCGAAAAACAGAACAAAAATGACTCGGAAATGAATAGGAATTCAAATGAATGCAATGCACTTCTGTATTTTTAAACAGAAATGCTATGGTATATAAAAAATATGATATTGCAAAATACTATTTACAAAACCACATATGTTTGTGTATATATATATGCTCAATATATGTACAGTATGTATGCTCAATATACTCACCCAACAGAGAAATTATATGAGCTAAAAAAAATGGATACTTGGTGTCTCAAAAGTGATATAATATCACAAAAAATATCGCAATATTTCAAATGTCACAGTAAAATAGAACATAAAATGTGTAAAGTACGACAAAAACGTTGCAGTGCGTTTATGAATGAAGAGAAAAACAACAGAGCAGAGTTTGGAACTGACCATTTATTTAAATTGAATAGCATATGCGTACAAAGTCTCTACAAAGCTAGAAAATATCTAACGTACTTTTAGCCATGAGGGGAGAGAAAATAAACGTTACAAAGCAAAGATCAGACCCTGTGAAGAACCAACAACACACACACACGCGTCTACGTGTTCTCTGTTCTCGCCAAAATAAGGATAATTATTAGAATATCAAAGATATACACAACATCTGTAATAAACGTTATTGTCACTTTTATACAAAGCACCTTATCAAAAGACCCTCAGTGCACACAAACACACACACACCTGACACACATACACTCACACACACACGTGTGTCGCACATGCACTGGAGTGAAAAGATTCAAGGCCATTTTTGGGATCGATTACATTGACAGGATTTCTGTGCCACACAAAGGTTTTTTCGATAAAAAAAACCCCCAAAAAAACAAGAAACATCCAAACTCGCACGTACAAGAAAACAGTAACAACACGGACAACAATGACTCAGCAGAAACTCAGCAGTTCAGAAACATCTTTGAACAATAGTGTTCTACAATGCCCTTTGCAGGATTTTCGTAATCATATTTTCCGTTGATTATAGCGAACAGACGTGGCGACAGTAAAGTCAATCACAGAATCACAGTTTCTTCTCGCAGTCTTGCCCAACAAGACGATTACAAATGTCCATATTTGTTAAGAAAAGTGTATTATTTTTACGCTGTACAGATGTAACCAACCCAGCAGCCGGGATCATACGTCGCTATGGGACGTTTCTGCAAACCACAGATACACAGACTCAATTTCTGAGCCAAAATTACGACAAAATATCAATATGAGGGTGTTTCAAGTGTTCAGGAACTTTTTCAATGTGGCTGTATGAGGCATTGCTACATAGTTACTTTTTATCCGAAATTTTGATATCTGTTCGAACTTTGTCGTCATCCGCTTATCAGGGTTCCGGATCTCGGGGGCTCAAGCCTTAGCAATGTAGCCCAGACCGCACTCCCCCCAGCCACTTTTTCCAGGCCAGCCAAGAGATATAACCCCTACAGTGTGTCCTGGGTCGGCCCTGAAAATGTGCCCGAAAACACCTGCCCAGGGAGGGGTCCAGGAGGTATCCTACTCCGATGCCCAAACCAGCCCAGCTGGCTCCCCAGCAGCCCAAATGTCCAGCTTCCTTAACCTATCTCTAAGGCTGAGCCTTGTGATTTTGTTCTGGCGGTCATCGCTCAAAGCTCATGACCATAGGTGAGGGTTGGAACGTAGATCGAATGGTAAATCCAGAGCTTCGCCTTTCTGGCTTAGCTTCCTCTTCACCACAACAGACCGGTTGCCCCGATACGCCTGTCGATCTCCCGTTCCATCGTTCCCTCACTCATGAACAAAATCCAGCTTCTGGCCTGGAGTAGGCAATCCACCCTTTTTCCAGGCTGAGAACCCTGGCCTCAGATTTGGAGGTGCTGATCTTCATCCCAACTGCTTCACACTCAGCTGGGAAGCCTCCCCAGCAAGAGCTGAAGGACATTGTTCGATGAAGACCAGATCGTCTGCAAAAAGCAAAGACTAGTCCTCCCACCACCAAACTTATAATAACTCTTTCAGTTACAATATGGTCCTTCCTGCAGTTTGTGCACTCTGACCCTAAATATACAACCTCCAAGTACATCAGACTGTCTGTGGTAATACTCACAAGGTCCAGCAGAGCATGGATGTTGTTTTTTACAGCATCAACAACGGCATGTGGAAGAATGTTTTGTTTTTTTCTTTTAAACGGTGTGTCACGTAATATTACTTTGTCTTTGGGGGAATAAAATGGCAGCCCTACTACATAGTCCCTGTTGATGGATTTGAGAGCGCACCCCTGTACCAAGAACCAGCTTGAAACACTGAGGCATCCTCACACAGACAACGAGGCCACCAAAGGGAGACACACGAGAAGAACAATGGACGTCAACTTTGGTTGACAATATCTTAACCACGTTCACGCGAGTCACTCGCTCAAATTTCCCATTGTGAACAGCAAACATTGGATTAATTGACCCAAATCTACAGACTTTTTTAATTACTCGCAAACACTAGCTTGTCCTTTTTCACTCAATTGTGCCACAAGAAATGCTGATAAAACAAATGAAACACCTGTCGAAATGTCAGACATATTTACTGCACTAATATAACAAACTACCATGGTTTGCAGAAAAGTAAAAATAGTAACACTTTCCTGGGAGACCAGTCTGGTTTTACAGTGTAGCTGTAGTGTGAGCTACAGACTTTTCTAAATTGATAAGTCTTTTTTTGGCAGAAGCTACTAAGTTTCTTGTAATAAATCACTTTTCCTCTGTTTTTTTGTGTTGCATGGTGACTGTCTTTGGTAAGCAGGTGGTAAAATAAGATCCAGACAGAGGGTCATTACAGCAGAATCAGATCATCACGTACACGTTACGTGTTCGCACCCTGGTGTGAAGGCTGACTGGTCTGCGTACAAACAACAAATTGTTGTGGTGTGAGACTAAACTGTGGGAAAGCTGAAGGAAGCGTTTCTCTGGAGACGCCCACAAGGTCTTTTGGACAAGTATTCAAAACATGGCAGGGGTTTGGACGATGGCAAATCTAGAAACTTTTAGGCACAAAGGTAGAAAGTCATCTGAGTCAGATCTGAGTCATTATTCGCGGAGGCCAAATATTTACAGTTGGCCAGCTCTGACTTAACATGGCGCTGATAAAATAGTAACAGTTGCCCCTCGACACTTCCTGTCTCTGGATGTTTTGGACACCACCGAATCACACAACTATCTCTCAATATGCTGATAATGAACTCATTTTTACGGGTGTCATTCGTCAAAATGCAATTACTTTTCAAGAGATTTTGATGAACATCATGGTCTTGTTTTTCCAGATACATCCAGAAATGCTGGTGGGATGTTAAACATAAATGTTTCCATTGCACTTTTCTCACATTTTGCTTTTAATAATTGAACCACCATGTTAGCAAACTATAAAACAACAACTTCATTTTTGAGAGTTGGATTGATTAAACCAGTTTCTCCCAAACTTTCTATATGTGGAAATCCTGACTTAGGAGCCACAACTTTGTGAATTAATTATTTCCAAGAGATGTTTGGTAAATGAATACACTATACAAAGAAATATTAACTAAAAGATTGGGAAGATCCTGCCAATTTGTTTGGGCACCCAAAAAACATGACCCAGTTTTTGGGAATCAGTGGATTAAACAACATCTGATGCTGTTTAATTTTTTGCCAACTTCAGACAAAGCCATGCTAGTTATGTTTAGCTGCTTCCACTTCCACACTAAGCTAATTCCACCATCTCCAACTCTCTGTAAGAAAGCAAAATGAAGTGCATTTTCCAAATTGTCAACCTGTTCCCGAGTTTAAAAAACAAATCTTTAATCTCGCATGTTTGTTGACTTTTAAATCAGATTTGTCCTTCTGTTGGAGAAACAAGCCACGAGAGTTGCATCTGATGAATGAGCCACCGTCACACGAGCCATTTCAACATGAATCTGTCACATACAGAAACATAAAGTCAAATCTTACAAAAAGCTGTCTCGTCTGACTGTGATACCCAATCGCGTGTTTTGTATGTTCACTAAAATTCAACAACAGCAACAAGGTCTGTTTCCAACCAAAGGCACTTCATGCTGCTGAGCATGACACCTGCTACAGTATGTACACTTCAACAGTTTTTGGTTTGTGTTTCATAAACTTGACATAAACGACACCAACATTATTTTTGACTAACTGGTAGAAAACCAGTCTGCTGCTGCTGATTAAAGGGGAATGTGTCTCCAACCCTATTAAAAGTCCTCTGTCGGGGCAACCTTCAGTTTGAACGTGGACATGTTGACGTTTCAGGCTAGTTAAAGCTCGAGTTAGCTGGTAGAAGAATTCTGAACTAAGCTAAGTTATTTTTTATTTGATTTTATTTTATTTACGTCTCAACACCATGAACCGTTGTATGGAGTCACAGTGTTTTCAAATGGATGTGTTTGAAGTTATAATCCTCAGAAACAAGTCTCTGGCTTGGACAGGGAAACAAAACATGTACACTTTTATGTAATGTTACCGTATAATTATACTCAGATCCGAGGTATAATTACTGCTTTCAGGAACGTTTTTGAAGTCTGGATATTCTCCAGGAAAATGTCTGAATAAACTCCAGAGAATCTCCGGAGCAGATTCTCCAGAATTTTCTGCACATTACTCAGAACAGTTAAAAAGTGCTGACCGTACATAAAAAGTCCGCCAGTTGAGGGTCAGCTGGAAGAAAGAATATGTCAAATAGCCACCAGGGGGCAAACCGACTAGTGGCAAAACAAATGCTTGAATGTTTGAAAGAGAGTCTATGGGAACATTAGCTTCACTTTCACATGTCAGTTCATGGCGAGGGACTCCAAGGTTAAAAGGAGAAAATTTGAAAATGATGAGGCTTTTACTGTGAAAGGGTCAGAGGAAACACTGGGAATATATAAGCAGGACTGAATTCTGAAGGATTATAACTTAAACAAGGTTGTTGATATTTATTTATATCTATATGAAGAGTCACCTGTTGTTGCACAGAAAGTTACCTGAATTGTTTAATTTTACTTATAATTTTCTTTTTTTTCTATTATTGACATACATTTTAGATAGTGTTCCTGGAATTAAAATATAGTCTATATGCTACTATCAATAAACAATTTCCCAAAGTTTAGAAGCTAATCTTTCATATTTTTTTTAAGAAATCATACAAAAAGGGTTAAAAAAAATTGATCTTTTCTTCTTTGGGACAAACCTTTTTACTCTTATTCATGTTTTTTTTTTTTCAGTGCGAGAATACAGCTCGCACAATTTGCAGTGGTTACACATCCACCGCAGAACGATACTATAATAATACAGTAGTGTTACTTCCTTTTAGTGTTATTGACGATACACAGGGTCTGACCTTCAGTGTCTGATAACACACACACATATTTTCTTGTTTCTCCAAACACACACACACGCAACAGAATTTTGCTTTTCATTTCAATAACACAGATTTGCTGCGAGGAACCAATTAGCAGGAGACGTGATATCGCCTGGTGATATTTGAGTCACAATGTTCTTGGAGGGGGGAAAACGAAATCCCACAGGTTGGTATTCATGTGTTTCCATGGCTGCACTGCCACTGTGCTTTTCTCGCCTAAGAAGTTTTGTGTTTTTGTGTTAAAATGGGAGAATTTCTGCAGCAAAATGTACA
This sequence comes from Solea senegalensis, assembly GCF_019176455.1. Taxonomy (NCBI): domain Eukaryota; kingdom Metazoa; phylum Chordata; class Actinopteri; order Pleuronectiformes; family Soleidae; genus Solea; species Solea senegalensis. Next base: position 1,211,126 of record NC_058030.1, read on the forward strand.
TTTTCCAATTGTTTTTCTTTTAAATTTGTGGCCATTTTCTTTTCTTCATGAGATTGTTTCGCAGAATTGTTTTGACAAAAAAAAAGACTGTGTGTGTGTGTGTGTATGCTGTATATATATATTTATATAGTATGTGTGTGTGTGTGTGTTAATCCTTGACAAGTCGATAGATGTGGTGCTGTGCTCCGTGCTCGTTGTTGGACACCTCAAACACACACGCCATACACAGCAAGGTCTCCTGAGTGTCTCTGTTGCTCACCACCTGGAAACACAAACACACACACACACACAGGAAAAAACAGTCAGTTTCATAATAATCGTAATATTATAACAATTTTAATTAGTCCAAAAACTGCTGTGAAAAAGAGCCAATATGTTCCTGAACGCATTGCATCCATCTGTAATTTCCCTGCTAATCCAGCAGGTGGTGGCATTGTAACATAAGTGTGGCCAGAGGAATTCTATACAGAAACTATTGAGAGCAACATTTTTTCTTCTCAATAATTTTTTGTCAGGCTTGATATTGCTTGAAAAATTCAAGAAAAACAACTTGAATATAATGTTAAATAGCTGTATTCAGGGAGTGGAACTTTTTTGCTCTTAAAGTAAAGAAAGTTACTTTTTTGAAATGTCACATGAAGGTTAATCCCCTTATTATATCACATATATCACTTATATCTATAGTAAAGAAAAATAACAAGATAATGTGTAGATTTAGATGTTTACGAACTGATGTCTAAAAAGAATGATCAATTTACAGTGTAAAATATTCTGTGTTGTTGGTATTTGGTGACAAATCCTAGGTTGTGTTACGTAAATGTTAATATCATAGAGTATACATATAGAAAATAAAATGTTGCTTTAAAAACAAATCCATTGAAAGTGAAAAAATAAATAAATCACTGAGTAGTTTATTATGTAAACTAGCAGTTTAAGGTGAGTGGACATTTATGGCATTAAGGTAAAGAGCGTTACTTTTTTAAAAAAGTTGCATGAAGGTTAAATTGAATTTCTTTTTCACAGAACTAGATAGAAGGTTTGTGACCATGAAGTCACTGCAGTGGTGTGTGTGTGTGTGTGTGTGTGTGTGTGTGTGTGTGTGGCGTGCACGCTCACCAGCAGAATAGTGAAATTCTCCAGCACACTGTTCATCATGTATTTCTCCGGCAGATGCTTGAGCTTGTGGATGAAGTTGATCATGTATTCACACATCGGCGAGCGGCTGATTCTGTAAACGAAACGCCCGTTTTCAAACCTTGCGTACTCCGTCTGTGTGTGTGAGAGAGAGAGAGAGAGAGAGAGAGAGAGAGACAGAAGGAGAGAGAGAGAGAGGAGACACAGGTCAAGCATCATCAGATTTAAAGTAGTGACTGTTATCGTTTAAAGGGGTACTTCAGATTTCTTGAAGGGTGGTTGTATGAGGTTCTGAGACTTGTTGTGAGGGAAAACCATAACCCTTATTCAGTTTTAAGTAATTATTATTTATTACAAACACAGAGCCTTTGCTAATCGAGAGTCCAGTTTTTGACTCGGCCAGTTTCACAAACTTAAGGTTGTCAAACAATCACATATATCGTACAATAAAGCAGGCATAGGTTATATTAGGTTAGCCTTTTGTCAAGGGGCTAATATCTGTTTTTTGTGTGTTTGTTTTATTTCTTGTGCCCCTAGTGGTAGCCATGATTTCAAGCTGGTTCCAATTGTTTTTTTTTTATGTGTCACCTCAAAATACCTGAAGTACCTGTTGAACATGGGATTTTGAAGTATTTCTATACATTTGACAGATGTGAAAGAGTATATCTTTATATTTTGACGGACTGTGATACAAAACGATGATAAATGCGTGCTCACCTCCACCTTCTCGACCACCTGCTTGCCGAAGGAGCAGACCTTGGTGGAGCAGGTGATGGTCATGTTCTCCGAGCTCTCGTACTGACTGCTCACGCCGTAGAAGGCCGCAGGGTCATCCTGCACGTTGTAGTTCAGGTCCGCCTGGTGGCCACACAGCACAGAACAAAGCTTATGTAGCTCTACAGCACACATCTGATAAACAAGGTCTTCAACAACCCCACATGTGTGTATTAGGACTGAATTCTTATGATTATTCCTAAGAACTTGTTTTAATTGTTTAAGAAATACACAAACCTATGAATCGATGATCAAAATAGTTGCCACTTAATCTTGTAAATGAGTCATAAATGAATTGTTGCAGCGCTAACATGACAAACATTTATAAACAATGAGAGCATGCTGCACCTGGACCACAGGCTAAGAGGAGGAGGAGGAGGAGGAGGAGGAAGGAGAAGGTTTTTACTATTCATAATGGGTTCTCTGAGGAACACTGTGTGTCTCTGGGCTAAGAACACACACACACACACACACACACACACACACACACACATAATAACAGAGAACACACTTGTCTATATGCATGTTTTGAGGGAGTGAGAAACACACTGACCTGACAAACTTGGGTCAGGGTGTTTTTCTGCAGATCAAGATGATATATAGAAGCTGACCCTTGACCTTTAGGGTACAATATAATATGTAATAACACAATAACACAACAGACAATTGTGTACATAATTGTATGGTATTTTAAACCAAAGATTGCCGAAGATATTTACTCTGAATTCACACTTTTATTTATCTTTAAATGTCGGAGTTTGTGTCCATGCAGGTATTTTACCCTTTTTTTTAAATTGAAAATTGAAACTAATTCATTTTATAGTTTACTTGTATTTATATCTTTGTGAGGTCCAAAAAATATATATGTATATTATGTTATGTGATATTATTATAATAATAATAATAATAATAATAATAATAATGATAATAATCAATGTATTATTGTTGTTAATTTTAAAACTATCTCCGTCCAGATTTCAGATACCTGATGGTCACAGTGCCTGCAGACCTGTGACGTGTGAGGTTGCCGGGATATTTGAAAGTCCTTCAGTCAGTGTACACACACACACACACACACACACACACACACACACACACACACACACACACACAGGTGGAGGCGGCGAGTCAGGAGGTGAGCAGGTGTTCAAACAAAGCAACTGTGCTTTCATCAACCCACCACCTCCATATCCCAGGTGGACACACACACACACACACACACATGTTAGACATTCATGACTTGAGGGGACATAGCATTGACTTACATTCATTTTCTGGAGACTTACTCTAACCTTAACCACAATTACTACTGGCCTAATCCTAATCCTAACCCTAACCTCAACCTAACCTTAAAACATATCTTCACTGTAAAATGAAGACCCCATAATGTGACTGTGGGTTTAGGTCCCCACAACATTAGTAATACCTGGACACACACACACACACACACACACACCTGCAGGTACAGACAAAGCGTGGCACTGGGTGAAAAATACAGGAAAAACTAGCATCTCGACTCAGAAACGGGGAAACAAATGTGACGAGTGTGTGTGTGTGTGTGTGTGTGTGTGTGTGTGTGTGTGTGTGTGTGTACTCACCCAGAACTTGATTAGGTAGAACGCGTTCTGCGGACCTTTACTGAACAGCTCCTTCAGACCGCCCTTCTTCTCGGGGAACTTGTCGTAGATCTGCCTGATGTCCACACACTCCAGCAGAGGGTCACTGTAGCTCGGACTGCTCTGATTGATGTGGACAAACAGGTGCTTGTTGTACTGAAGACAGAGAGAGACAGACAGAGAGGGACAGAGAGAGAGACAGACAGAGACAGACAGAGACAGACAGAGACAGACAGAGACAGACAGAGAGACAGGTTGATTAAAATGAGGGGAAAATGCAGATAACAGGTGGATTCACTGTTTGTGACACAATTAGAAAAAAAAGGAGGAACATCTTTGTCCCTGTAAAGTTCCATCTAACTAGCTTCTATTTGTCTATCTATCTATCTATCTATCTATCTATCTATCTATCTATCTATCTATCATCCATCCATCCATGCTAGCAAACTAGCACCTTTTTAAACTACCTAACTAGCTATCAGTGTAGCAGTTTCCTGTCAGTTTGTAGTCTCTACATTCACATCATTTCCTCTTCTTCTTCTTCTTCTTCCTCTTCCTCATTTACATCACTGTGAGAAAACTTAACGTTCAACGTTTGTTTTGTTGTTGTTTCTACCGTTTAAAAGAGACGACAACAAAGATGGATGTCAGCTGTCAGTGAGACGCTGGAGAAAAACGACACGCCGGGCAGAGAGTGACAGAATGATAGAGAGACTGAGCGCTCACACACACACACACACACACACACAGAGAGAGACACACAGAGAGAGAGAGAGAGAGAGAGACACACACACACACACACACAGAGAGAGAGAGAGACACACACAGACACACACACACACACACACGAAGGCCTGCAACACATTTCTCTTCTGTGGGGTCGTCGGTCATCCTGTTGTACAGGACAATAGGGCGAGCTTATTGTTGTCTGGCGGTGTATGTGTGTGTGTTTGTGTGTGTGCGTGTTCTTGTTTTGTTACCACTTTAGGACATGAACACTGGCCTTGTCAGGACCAGTAGTCCTCATGGAGACTAAGACCCGGTCCTAATGAGGCAGAACCTCATTTCTGAGGAACTAGCGGTTAGAATTGTGGTTAAGTGTGTGTCCATGTGTGTGTGTGTGTGTGTGTGTGTGTGTGTGTAACACTCACTGCCTCTTGGTCCCTCTGTGTCTCCAGGAAAGACGAAAACTCCACCAGTCGTAGTTTGGTGGTGCCGATAGAGCGACCCTGCCACGCCGGCTCTCGGTGTGTTTGGGCCGTAGTAGGAGGCTCATAGCCTAGAACACACACACACAAACTGTATATATTACACACAGTATATCTTACATCAGACTATGAGTGACACACGGAGGCTCATATTCACACAGGAACACCATTAAATCATGAAATATCCCTTTAAATCGACAAAGTTCAGACATCTTCTCGACCTCGAGGCAAACCGGAGATGCCGCCGCCAAAAAGGAGTCAAGAACCACCCTGTAGAGAGACGGCGGGGCCAGAACTGGCAGGAGAGTAAAGAGATAATTGTACCATATTCCCTCTCACCTGAGATTGTGGTGGTCCCTGCTGTCTGCACATTGTAGCCTTGCTGAGAGAACGGCTTGATACTGAGAAAGAAAGAAGACAGAGAGGACAGCGGTGAAGAGGCTGAGAGTGAGGACAAGAACACACGGTCACACAGAGAGGAATTCTCTTCTATGAGCGCCAAGGTCAAGAGCATGAGCACCATCATCCTCATCATCATCATAATAATATGGTCGTGTCATAGAGATGAGCAACGTAATGAGCAGGGTAGCACATTATTCAATACGCTTCAGGGTTTTAAGAACTATCATCTTCCTGCAGATCAACGACCGCCTGATGATTCTTACAGTAAGTACCAAAACTTTTCATTCAATGGAACTTTTTCAAAGCACAGAAAGCGTTTGAAAAAACATAAGCACCAGGAACTTCTCTTAAAACAAACTGTCGTCGTCCTGCAGATCAACGTTCATCTGTGTTTTGAGAAGAATTTGGACTTGAAGCACAATTTTCAGTACAAAAGAACTTTTCTTCACTGGAACTTTTTGAAAGTCCACCAAAGGTTCTTGCGGACGACTGGTCACCTGCAGATCGATTAGGGTTTTGTACGTTTAGCACGGGTTTCAAAAATAAGTTGCATTTCAAACAGAAGTAATTGGAACTCTTTTAAAGAACTGAAAGGTTCCTGCAGGTCATCGATCACTTGGGTTTCGAGCAGGGTTTGTACTTCTAGTGTAAACTGGAACGTTTATTCACTGAAATAAACTGAAATGTTTCTTACCGACAACAGTTTACCTGCTTTTAATACATCATATGAATATGCACTAAAGTACCTGGAACTTTCACTGTCAGGAGACACTTTAAAGTTTCTTGCAGACCACAGTTCATCACTTGTTTATTAAATTAACCTATTGAATATGAATGTTTGATGGCTACAACATGCCATTCCACTCCCGTCCACCAGGTGGCAGTAAAGCAAACAATGTCCAGCCAAATGTACTTTAAACAGAGCTGCTTCATTCCAACAATTCATACAATCAGGTGATTGTACACTGAAAAAATTAAGTTTCTTTTTTTAAATTTCTATTTCTGCCAAAGGAAGAACAATTAAACTTTGAATTTTACACCCTGGACCTTTAAAAATGGACTTATTATTCTGAGGCTGAGAGTCAGTGACTGTGAAAAGTGAGACGAGGTTATTTAAGGTGAATGTGACTCACTCTTCTGTGGTGGAGCTGGACTGTCCCCCAGGAATCATCCCCTGCCACAGCTGAAAATAAACACACACACACAGTGAACCGAGGCTGCAAACACAAACACACAAAGGTAGATTCAAGGTGCTGCAGAGAAACATTTAAAACCAACACGGAGGCATTTGGCCGGTCCTCACACCTTAAATGGGCTGTTTGCGTGTTACCTGTGCGTTACCAGGGAAGCTGGCTCGTACTATTCCCGGCAGCAGTTTGCTGTGGATGGCGGTGGCTGAGACGATCTGAGCCGAGGACATGGAGGAGATGCTCTGCAGAGCTTTCTCCTTGGCGCTCTGGTCCTACACATCCACCAAAACACAAGAGACATGACATGAGACGCAAGACAATCTCACAAAACAACTGGCCATCAAACTGACCGACGTCAATGTAAACGATAAATTCTGATTCCCATACATTTAACTGTGAAGATATTACATTAATTGCAGTCATTACCAAGCTGTTACATGGTTATTACTGTGTTATTACTGTGTTATTAAAAGCTAATTGCATTAGAAAGAAGATATTATCACAAAACTACCTCCTTTCTTTCTATACTATTACTATACTGTTACTGGATTATTATGTACATAAAAATAAACTGTGCAGCAGTGTCTTCTACTGGTTTTGTAGAAGTTTTCAGACTTCAGCAGGAAAACGCTGCACTGGCGTTGGACGGTCAAACCGCCCGGAGTTTCTGACTGAACGCCGTTATGGGCTGTTAAGGCGACAGAGTCAGTGCAAGTTGTGACCGTGTCTATTATTATATGAACCACAGAGCAACAAACAGCTGAATGAAATGGAATTACAGGCTGTGCAATAACTGCAGAACTCACTAATTGGCAGCTTCGCTCAAGTTAATTGGCACTGCGAGAAATGGCTTCTCCTCGGGGAGGTTAATAACATTAACAGAGGCAGTGACTCTGAAATCAGACTGAATTTTAATACTTGAAGTGAGAGTTTTTTTTGGTGAGTGGTTACAAGAAACACGTGGCACTTCCATAAGATAGTTCTAGCTCGACTCCGTTCAAATCCACTCATTTTTCTGGTTTTCCATCAGTGACAGTTTTTTCAGGACCTGCTCTTTTTTAATTATTTTTTAAAAATCAGCAACATTTTAACCATGTTATGTTAAATATTTGCTACATAGTTGTTTGAGTGTTTTGTATTTAAAATGTTTGTGTATGTAGTCTTTTATTTTGAAGTCTTTCACGACTGAAAACAAAAACTCACAGATGTCACGTGCAACCAGGCTCCTATTGGACGGTAACCAGCTGTCAATCACACTGGTGTCCACTCATATGGTCCATACTTTATCATCTATTAACATCATGTTCTGTTGAGGAAGAGCCTAGACTATAGTGACTTAGTCCTTTAACTAAAATGTTTAAATGAAGTTATAAACCACATATTGGGCAAACTCAGTATATTCTTACTTAACTGTATCTACAGTTCATGTATCACATGACACACCAGAGTGATATCAAGGCATTCCTTATATAACTTTGTCTTTTTTATTAGTGTGTGTCTTTCTCTTTCTGGGTCTGCAGGTGGCGCCTTTCCTACCTGTTCATTCACGGTGGTAATTAGTGCTAATCCTCGTTGTGTTCAACAGTGGTAACATTTTTAAATGTGATGGATCGTTGCATCTGTCTTTACCTTTAGTTTAGACTGAAATTCCCTGGATTTTCTTCTGGCTAAGACCTGAATATGACTGGAGACCTGGAGGAGGAGGAGGAAGAGGAGGAGGAGGAGAGGAGAGGAGAGGGTAAAATAAAGGGGGAGTTGAAGGGTGGTAAAGAGAGGAGGAAGGACCAAACAGTGAGTTGCCATGGTTATGAAAAGCCTGTTGCCACACTGGAAAGGCTTAAACACACACAAACACACACTGAATATGGAGTAAAAAAGACACCTGGGAAACACAGGCCAAGAACTCACACATTGATGTTATACAAAATCAACACATACAGTACGTATGTAACTCCTTATTTATCGCTCTGACATTAAGTATTTAATGTCTGATTAACTTTCAACTTATAATAATTCTGTTCGGCATTTAAGTCCACGTGTCAATACACAGAATGTTCCTTTATCTTAGAAAATGATTGGCTGACATGTTTGTGACTGATTCAGCTGTTCTCGCCTCTCTTATCATCACCAGTTAATTCTGACCAAAAAAAAACCCTCAGGCAAAATATCCATAATGGACAAGGATTCTGATATCTGATGCGACAGAAAAACAAATAATCCATCAAAGTCAATATTTTGGTTAATCTTTGACAAAAAGACATTTGTTATATGGAAAATAAAAATTGTCGTGACAAGTAATCACAAATGACGGTGAGGGTTCAAATCCTGATAATAATCCTGATAATAATTCAAAATTTGACAGTTTTGGTCAGGACTGAAGTTGATCAGAAGATTTTACACGAAAAAGCAGAAAAAATTAATCTGGACTACGTTTATAGCAGTATTTGGAATTGGACATTTTTGTCCTTAATAACTAAAGAGGGTAGTGAATTTCAAATCTGATGCGACACAAAAACGAATAATGCATCAAAGTCCATATTTTAGCCTGATATAAAAAAAAAATCCCTCAGCCACCCAATATTTTTTATAGAGAAAAAATAACAAGGGTTAAAATCCTCAAAACTATTGAATGTTTGACAGTTTTGACCAGGGCCGAAAATTGTTTAAGAGATTTATGTAGAAAAAAAGCAAAAATAAAATATTAATCTGTAATGTTTATAAGTGTGTTTTTGGACGTGGACATTTCTGTCCTTAATGACTTAAGAGCGTAGTCAATCAAACTGACGCCTGAGGGTAACAAACATGTATTAATCTATGTTTCTTGATCTTTATAACACCACGTTTTGGAATAAATCTTATTTTATTTGACTGATTTACTACTAATACATGACAGATTACAGTCACAGCAGTTCATCCAATAATTCATTACATTTAATTTCATAACAAAAAATGTTTATTTTGCAGATTTAAATGACTGTCTTCACAAGGCCTGAAAAATACAACCTGTGACTCCTGACATTTTACAGAAAAAAGTGCATCCCTTATATCCTCATAAATCTATTCTATTCTATTCTATTCTATTCTATTCTATTCTATTCTAAGTGATCTGCCTTTCGATGGTGCGACTGGATTTGATGTCCAATCCCATAATTACCTGTTTCCTCGTACGCGTCTTTCCTGTTCGGAGCTTGATGTATCTGGCTATCAGCTCATTTCGACCTGGAGGGGGAAAAAAACACAGACCATATTGATGAAACATTCTGTACACACACGCACACAGAGACACACAGACACACACACACACACACACACACACACACAAACAAAACTGTTATTCTGTCTTTTCTTCCTCATAAAACACACAAGTATGAATCATATGAAACTGACAAACAACTTTGGGTCTGATTTACTGCTGTTGACCCAGCGACCTTGTGACGATGCCCCTTGTTGAGCCCTCTACACATGTGTGCACACACACACACACACACACACACACACACACACACGTACGCTAAGGCCCTGAATACACATGACCCAACAATACAGGCATTCATGCAGACTGGCTGTCCCCTGATTAAAGGAACCAGCAGGCCAGCTGTACCCATGCGTGTGCGCACACACACACACACACACACACACAGCCACGCACGCACGCACGCACACACACACACTTACAATGCTGAATAATTCAACCCATTCAATGGGGAGCACAGCAGACTCAGCATGACCTGGCTAGTATAGATTAGTCAGGCAGAGGAGGAGGAAGAAAACCTTGCTGTTACATCCAGAAAACCTGTTACAGAGACGTGGCTTTGTAATACACTGTGTGTGTGTGTGTGTGTGAGTGTGAACACACAGATTAGTTAACAGATTAACAGTGTTGCTTAAGTGGAGATGAAGCACCGAGCAATAACCACTGCGGTTTGTTCTTATTATTTTACCTTAAATGAGATTTGGCACAACAACAAAAAAAATGAGATGACATTTGCAGCCATCTTTACAAGGTGATGTCATCACAATGGTCTGACTGTTTGTTTGTTTGTTTGTTTGTTTGTTTATCGGCGGTGAAAACCTGAAGATGAAGCAACTTTTACTGCTACACAAAAGCAGCTGTGGAATCACAGTTACAGCTATCGTAGCTAAATGTCAATATCTGCTAACGTCAAACACCAGAGCCACTGCATTTAGTTACCTAGTGTGTGACGTTAGCTAACCAATGTCAAACATCAATGCTATGGCATGATACTATCATCACTGCTAACTTCAAACATCAATGCTATAGTATGGGGTTATCATAGCTGCTAACATCAAAACCAATACTACGGTGTGTGGTTATCATAGCTGCTAACATCAAAACCAATACTACAGTGTGTGGCTATCATAGCGGCTTACATCAAACACTAATGTTACAGTGTGTGGCTATTATAGCTGCTAACATCAAACACTAATGCTACAGTGTGTGGCTATCATAGCTGCTTATGTCAAACATGAATGCTATGGTGTGTGGCAATCATAGCTGCTAACATCAAACATCGATGCTACGGTGTGTAACTATCATAGCTGCTAACATCAAACACTAATGCTACAGTGTGTAGCTATTATAGCTGCCAACATCAAACATGAATGCTACAGTGTGTAGCTATTATAGCTGCTAACATCAAACACTAATTATATGGTGTGTGGCTATCATAGCTGCTAACATCAAATATTGATGCTATGATTGTGTGGCTAGCCGCTAACACTCAGGCCATGGTATCTGATTACCATAGCTGTTTTTTTTTTTGATGCCACAGAGTGTAGCAACCAAAGCTAACATCAAACACAAATGTCATGGCATGCATAGCATAGCTGCTAACGTCAAAACATTTAAAGTAATTTAAATGTCATAGACTTTTTTTCTTTTAGGTTTAATATTGTAAACAGGTTATGACTCCCAACTTGTAAAAATGTGGTTAATTAAAAAATTTTTTTTGTTGTTGTTGCTTTTATTTATTATTTGTTTATTATTTGTTGTTCTTGTTGTGGCTCCGTTTACTTTGGTTTTGTCTCTTTTTGGCTTGTTTTTCTGTTCCAAACCAAGTGGAAAACCAAAGTCAGGCCAGCTGGCCAACTGATGGTCAAGATCAGCACAAAGCCAAAACCTCTACTCACCACCCAAATGGCTCACAACAATAGCCCTAACTAACTAGCAGATGGTGTGTGTGTGTGTGTGTGTGTGTGTGTGTGTGTGTGTGTGTGTGTGCTCTGACCACTCTCGCAGAGATAGGGAGCTTACAGTGATAAAATCTACAGCTCGTGCAGGTGTTTTCCTTCTAGCAATCAAAGCCGTGACTGGCGACAGCACACGCAGGCACATGCACACACACACACACACACACACACACGCATGTGCCACACACACACACACACACACACACACACACACACACACACACAGAGTGGGTCCTGGCTGCGGAGGCTGACATCTGACTCCAGAGGGGCCAGCTGGTCTTTCTAGGAGGCTTAACGGTGAATTATCATCCTTCACTAACCCTGCGGCACACATCCCTCTCTCTCTCTCTCTCTCTCCCTCCCTCTTCCTCCAAAACTCTCCAACAACACACACACACACACAGATGACCCCCATCCATCCATCCATCCTCTGGCTGATCCCTTGTTCCCCTCTTCTGTCCCTCTTGTAGTGAATGGGCTTCCCCTCTGCTCCCCTCCCTCTTCTCCTCTTGGTCTCTCCCTCTCTTTTCTCTTTTTGCCCAGTGAAAGACTTCAAGGCCAAAGTCAGATGGTCATTAACTGTGACCGAACACTGCCCCATTTCTCCAAGCTGTAGCTACTCTGTGTGCGAGCAGATACAGAGTGAGATGATAACACACTTCCAAATACACTGAATTAACATTTACATTTTTGCAACTTTGGACCAAGATCTTGTAAAATATATGTTGGTATTGTCTTTGACAACAAAGGTTCAATATAAGACCAAGCAAAAATGACCAGTATCCCCATTGAAAACCCTTTCAAATCAACCAGCATTGACAAATACCCGGATAAAATATCACCTGAAGAAGCCAAATAGTTGTGTTTTCAAAATTCTTTATGGACAGAAATTAAATAATTTTTAACAGGAGTAAAACGTTTACTAAGGGTAATCGGTTACAAAGTTCCCCGCCAACAATTCAAGATCACAAATCTTCTAAAAAGACAACCAAAGGTCGCCTAACATGCAGGACACGGCATAGTGTCCAACAAAGTCCAATGAAATGACTATTGACCGACGTCCAACGATGTCAGCCTACGTCCCAGCCTTTATAGACACAAACTAATCACAGGTTGCAAACCCAACATGACATAAAGTTAAAAACAAATGAAGCGATGGAATTCTGACTGGAACGATGTAATAGCGACGAGGCCGAGAGCACGAGGAAAAAAACGCAGCATTAGAAACCAATTATCATCTCATTTGTCACTTGTCATTGAGGCAGCATTGAGACAAACGACCACTTAGCAAATAAGCACTTTTTTTCACTGTGTGGAAACCATTTTCTTCTTCTTTTCACTTTTCCTGCAGCCAGCCAGCCAGCCAGCGCTCCAGTGGTTTACCTTCACTCACCACTCTCAGTTAAGTGCAGTGATTAAGAGCCCGAGCTGCTTTACACAGAAAACTCTCTCTCTCTCAGAGTAAGGTCAAAGCCTTGCGGACTGCGCTCGCTAACAAGGCTGCAGTGGAGTGGATGGACATTGTTGTGTGGCATGGACAGACCTTGGAGACCACAGGAGGCCCGGGCGCTCGATCAGGGACGATGGGGTTTGTGTCCTTCATTTGTTTGTTTCTTTGTCTTTTTCAACACAAATAATGATTTATTTGTTGGAAAACAACCTTAAAATCTGCAGTGGGAGAAGAAGTGATCATATACAATACTCGGTATAATCACTGTCAGGGTGATACTGGTCAAGATCATTGGGCATGGCACATTGGCTCTATAGCACCCCCTCAAGCGTTTTGGACTCCCTTTGGGTGACATTTAGGACATGTTCCTGTTTGAGCGGATTAACCCTTCTGTTAGCATGTCGCCAACAAGCATGCGTTCTTCTCATTATCGTAGAAAATTCACAAACTATGGACTGGCGATCTGTCCAGGGTTTGTCGTCGTATGTCAGCTGAGATCACGACCCTCGTGTAGAGGAGAAAGCGGTAGAAGACGGACGGATGGATACTGGAAAGCAGAGAAATAGAGCTTTTTTTGCTCCCATACACTTGTCGTTACGGTAGAATCTCAGATGATATTCACCAGCGTGCCGCACATTTGTGACATCAGCTTCTCAGTACCGTAATTCCGAAAGGCTTGAATAACTGCCGGATATGGAAAAGTGAAAGTTATCTTTGGAAAAACTCACTCACTGAACCTTTTTTTTTTGGACAATTCTACAGCCATAAAAATCCAGATACATCCAGGCAGCCTGAATATCATGATGGTCATAAGAGGATTACAAGGGTCAGGTTTGTGATATCAGCATTGGACATTAAAAGAAAAACAGTATCCCTAGTTTGGGTTGGCAAGTAAAAACCATAAGAAAAAGAATGGGTTCTGGTTTGAAGAGCAAAGCCTGGGAATCGATTGGTTTTCGGGGTTGGGTTCGGTCAGGTGACATGGTAATATTGTAATAAACAACAATATTAATTAACAAATGAAGGCGCTCAAAAGTAAAACAGTCGCTACTTCATGTCTCCTCATGAAGGCGCTGCTCAAATGAATGAAGGGTGAAGAAAGCTACGGTAACCCCATCCACGTTTAATACGTAGACTTTATGACCTCTGTTCTGTATGTTGTGAATAAACAATAAAGATCCTGCACTTTTAACTTTTCACGCTAACGCGTTGGTATCGGACATCACGATGTATCGTATCGTAATATTATTGGTATCATAGACCATGTATCATATTGCGCTGTGATTCTGACCCCTGGTGGTCACCAGTGTAATTGACAGTTGGTATCGTGGCTGCAGGCGGCGTCTGTAAACTTCTCTCTGTAAACTAGGAATATTTTATAAGACGACGCAGAATAAAACACTTTAATAAGGCACTTACTGAATAATAATTGTGGTTTATGTCGATGCTGCAGCCTGCTCTCCCTCCATTAACAGTCACAGTATGTTGTAGACTTCACGTAATGTGTCTGTTTTCTGGACCATGTCCCTGATCTGCTGCTTTAGACGTTTAGACGAAGGTTCAGTGCCATTAACTTGTCCCGTAAATCCATACCATGTTTGTATAGGGGACATAGCCACTGCCCATTACTTTCTACACCTCGTGTACTTTTGCCAAGGATAATAGTGCTATTATGCACCTTTTCAATTCTCCCTTTTACATGTGAATTCATCCCGCGCACCTTTTTCTTCTTTTCCATTTCAGCCCATTTAGCCTGTAGCCGGTGGGGGGTATTTTTAGAAGAACGCAGATTCCCTGCCCCATCAAATATTATACCTCTTTCTTCTCTGCAGCACTACTCACCTGTTAGCCGCCCTTTTTTTTTTTTTTGCTTAATTAAAGGTTTGAAGTGTGCAGTGAGGACGTCTTTTACAGGTTGGGTTTTGCATCAGTTTCTACTCAAAAACAAATCATCAAAAAGGCATTTATGTTTCATCCAAAGTCAAAAGACAATATATGTGATCCTGTTCCCGCCTGTGACAAGATGCTGTTTTTAAAGGGTGTTACGATCAAAATATGACAAGATTGTGACTTTTTCTGTTTTGACTGTATTCTGTTTATCCAGACTCCAGTTCAGTAGGTGGCAGTAATGCACCTGTTAACTGGTTTGCCAGGCATCATTAGAATCAACAACCCACAAAAGAAGAAGAAACTGTTTCCCTCTGTAACAGATCCGATCCGTACCTGAAACACAATTTGTTCTGGGCATGTGCAAAAGTGTGGCTACTTCCTGTTAGCGCTAATGTTTTGCGTCAGTCGTGTAGTGACTACTAAACTAAAAAGGTAACATGAAAACATCTTTTCTTTTTAAGAAAAGAATCACTAATCTAGTCTTTTATTGCTGTTATGTCAAAAGCTTTGAACAGGAAGTAGTACAAATGTGAAGTCAGTGGCTCTTATTTTGAAGGCCAGGTTGAGAGTAAGATGAGCTGAGTTGACGGTGTGTGTAGAAGAAAATGTAGCCATGCTGGCACAGGGATAAGATCTGGAGAGAAGTTAAGTCACTTGAATTTGAGGAAAAACCTTTCACAGCACTTTTTCTTTGTCTTTTCACTAAACAGGAAGTCGGTCATGTTGGACTTCCTGTGGCATTTTTTTTTTTCTATTTACAAACACATTGTTAACGAACGTCAGATTCTCACAATGTTGTTAAAAGCAGACGTGTCAGAGGGGACAAAAAAACAAACCGCACTGTTGTGGTTGTAGCCGTTAGCCGTAGCACGACTACACATTAGCTCCTCCTGCTAACCCAAAGCTGCTGTCACGGCAACTGCAGATTTGGGTGGCCACACATCGACTGAACTCGAACCCCTCCCCCCGGTGTGGAAATATTTTCCACGTTCCCCCGTGAGTTTTGTTGAAAACCACAGTGCGTAAACTATGCTAACTAGCACTACAGACGTGTTTGTAGCATCAGTCATGTGACCTTATTCAGAGGTGGAAAACCCCTGGATTTAAACATGTACTGGAACTCTACGGAGGAGGTCACATCTGAGTACAAAGGTGTTTCCTTCCATGTAGAATCACATGATTGGAGGTCAGAGGTCAGATTTAGGGTCCTTAAAAACAGATTGCTGGACCTTCAGAGCAACACAGAGCGGTAAAGTAGCTCGTCTGCTCTGCGCTCTCAAATGCAATTAGGGCCTCGGTGATGAACGTGTCACCGGCGCGGAGACAGAGTCAACAAGCTAAACAAACTGCCACTGAGGCAGAGGACAGGATGAGAGCCATTGATTGGCTCCTATATGAGTGCACTACTGTATATGTCAACACGCGTGTGCTCGGTAACCGTCTGGAGTTCATCCTTTCATTTGTTTCCCTCATCAGACAAAACATTCCTACATTTATCATGAAGAAATCTTTTATTTTAGAGTCCAAATAATAATGTTTCATTCGCCAAAATAGTCACAGCTAGAATCCACAGAAATCTGTAATTACATGTAAAGTTTATTTTTATTCGCCTTGTAATGACATCAGTGCCACTTATTTTGAAGACGCAACAGGCACTGATTAATCAGTCTGCCTCGAAGGTTAAAAAGTATCTGCTACTGGGGCGGAGTTTTGATTTAAATTTAAACCCAAGACTAAAGTAGTGCAAAGAAATCAGGAGAGTGCACTCTGTATACTGAGAGAACACAGGCACAGCTGGTGGCAGCCAGAGGACCATCTGTTCATCACTTTATTAGCACACACACACACACACACACACACACACACACACACACACACACACACACACGCAGCTATTCTTCTCAGGACACGGCATTGACTTCCACTCATTGAGACAGCGTAAGCAAATCTCTAACTCTAACTTAAACCATAACAACAATTCAAATCTTAGCTCTAAACCAGGTCTCCATTATTTTTAGTACCTGATCTGATGAGGTTCCAAGTGAGCTGAGCTAATACTAAAATTGGTCAGAGAGTGTCATCACTGAAGAGTCATGAGCGCAAGATTCAAAGCCAACAATGTCCAACTGTAGATCATTTAAAAAGACTTAAAAAACCTACTTACAATTCCAAAATCTACTACTTCAAAATCTACTTTCCAAAACAAGAGATAACTGAGCAAAAGCGCTTTTTTTTTGCTTTTTATATCATAAAAACATTATATTTTGTGACCTCTTTTTTGTAACGTATGTAGTGAAATGTCCGCCGCTCACTCACCGTACATCTTCCCCTCGTCCGACAGTATAATCTTCCTCCGTCCACACGGCGGGTAAATGGCCAGGGCCTCCTGGAAGCTCTGCTCGATGTCGGGGCTCCAGACGCCCTCGGGGTCCCCGTCCATGGTTTTGTCACCTCCCGAGTCACTCATTCTGTCCATGTCCTCGCCGGCACTCTCGCTGCCGCTCCAGCTGCTGCGATCCATCCTGGCAGCTAACGCTAACTAGCCAACTCGTGTATGGAGCACAAATGCTAAAAAAAAGCTACTCAATTAAAGTTATTACCAGTAAAAATAATAATAATAATAATTATAATAATAATCTTCCAGTTTGAGCAGCCAGATGTCGGCTAATATAAGTATAATGCTAATGCTAACTGGTGCTTCAACAGCAGTGACTTAAAATGCTAGCTACCAATGACGACACAGCAAATTTGTCGTCTGACTGCAGAAAAGTCCGGAAGGTGTTTGGACATCCAGCGCCAAGCAGCAGGGAACCCTGAAATTTAAACAAAGACAAAAATGAACATTAACATTTGAATTTTAAAGTATTTTTTTTTACGTTTTCAACAGACAAACGGCGAAAATGAGTGAATTCAGCTCCGTTTGCTTCACAAAAGTAAATAAAAGGACAGATTTGGTGGAAAGAGAGAGAGAGAGAACAGGCAGATGTTTGTGACTTCTTGGACTACGAACATAAATGAATACTAATAATTCTGTGGGAATAAATTTTCAAGAATAAAACAAAGAACGATCGAATCTGTCGATTAATCTGTCAATTGTTTTCTCAATTAATCGACTAGTTGTAGCAAAGAAACCAGAAAATATTCACATTTAAGAAAAATAAATGTTTTTTAATAAACACTCAAACCAATTAATCAAAAATATTTGACCATTAATTTCAACCCTAAATCCAAAAAAAATGTTGACATTATCATGTATTTGAATTTAATTAGGTTAAAATGAATTGTACTGTATTGCACTTTTGAACCTTAATTAAATGCACAATAGCATATCAAACCAAAACTGGCATCACAAAATAAGAGCGTTTACTTCATTTGATTGCGGCGCCAGCATCAATAAAACCTTCATCTGTGACAAAATCAATCAATAGAAGTTTGACCTGACGATACAAGGCAAACGTCGCTGTACACGTCGGTGGTGGTTTCAGGGTCAAAATCAAATCCAGAATTCCATTTCAAAATCAAGGTAACTAGAGAAGAGTAGAGCTGGAAGGTTGTGATTATTTTTGACTGAAACTGCGAAAAGAAGACGCTCATCATGTTTAAATGGTTACTGTGTCATATTTGTGCAGATGTGTGAGAAACAACCATGTTTTCTTCATTCTGTATAATAATAATGTCTATATATCAGGACAATATTTAATCTAAAATGTGTCAATCATTTGACATTTTCATGAACTATACTGTATATATTGTGGTAATTGTCTATACCGTACATTCTAGTTGTATTGTTATTATCTTTCAATATTGTACTTTACGTTTATCATGTTTTATTCATTATCTTGATCTTAACTGTCTTACTTTGCTGCTGTGACAATGTAAATTTCCTCATTGCAGGAATAATAAAATATCTTTATCTTATCTTATTTCAAAATTGCAGTAGGCCATATAAAAAAAAGAGAGAGGTCGTTCTCTTTTATCTTCATTTATTTGTGATTCATGTTGATCTTTGTCCACCGAGATAGATTTTTTTATTTTATTTACTATCCCTGGTCCAGCTTTAAAATTCTGTCGCGAGCCTGCCACGTCCCCAGGTGCATTATTGCTTCTTTTCATGGATGAAATAGCCTATTTTTGTTTAACTCTTGCAGCGACAGAGCATCAAATCCACAGGTGAACGGGACAAGACAGACAGAGGGACACAGACGGACGGACGGACGGACTGACTACGACACAAACACAAACACAAATTTAAAAATGAAGAGGGGGAAAAAAGAAGAAAAAAGAAATGAGTGGGTTTTTGCCAGCTGCCTACAATTCTTCTAAAATCCCCCACGGTAAACAGCAGGGTTGGCGCTGCACACACACACACACACACACACACACACACACTCTGACATATGCACACATACACACACACACTTCAGAAACACACACAATTACAGTGCCAGCTCCTGGGGCGAACACATGTCATTTTGTCTGGTCTTCTACGGTTCACACTTCCCCTGCACTGTCGCCTGCCACAGCTTGTACAAGCCTGTAAATGTGTGAGTGTGTGAGTGTCCGTGTGTGTCTCTCACACACACACACACACACACACACACGTAAATGCAGCATGCAAAGCAGCAGGCAACATTTTCTTTTTCTTTTTTTTAACCCCGGTCCACGCACTGTGAGGATTTATTACAACCAGAGGGTAAAAAACACGACAAGGCCATGGGAAAACATCTGTTAGCGAGTCGGGCGTGTGTGTGCGTGTGTGTGTGTGTGTATGTGTGTGTGTGTGTGTGCATGTGTGTGTGTGTGTGTGTAATGACCGCTGCTTTTTACAAGTTTGTCCTCAGCTTCTCTTCTTCACCCGTGTTCCATTTAGACTCATTTCCTTTTTCCTCTGCTCTGCTCCAGCTGTTTTCCATACAAACAGCGACTGATTCATTCATTCATTTTCTCTCCCTTTCCTCTTCAGAGTGTGTGGTGTGTTGGTATATTATGTATCCAACGTCACACGTAGAACAGTCAAAAGTGATACTTAAAAACAGGCGAGAACGCTTGGAAACAACTCGTGATTCAGAGCCGGTTTTTAAGGTCAAGCCTGGAGGTGAAAGCAGGACAGTTGTTTGACACAGAGACTCTTTCTACATTTACAGACTTTAACAACGGACTAATGGTGCAAACCACAGTAAAATGCCCGTCGGTTAAGGCTACCGTATTAGCTCTAATCACCATGGTAACTGCTCTCGATAATATGGAACTAGATTTGTGTCAAATAAAATACAGATTGAATCATTCAAATATATTGTATTTTATTGTTTGAAAATGCACTTGTTCTTTGCGCCGTGGTTTTTTGTTTGTGGGCGGGCCTTATGGAGCTGCCTGCTGATTGGCTACTGAGTTTTGGAACGACTCGTTCCCCAAGTTTTCCCTGTCGACATCTGACAAAATAATTGTAAATATCTAACAAACAAAAAAACAAAAAATATTTATGAATGATTAAATCAATATTGTATTTGCTTCTTAAAAAGTGTTCTTTGAAAATGTTGAAATTTTACCATGAATTTTCCACCCATTTTCAAACATAAACACATCAAAAAACAGCCAAAAACATAAACACATCAATCAATAAATCTTTATTTTTTTTTTTTTATGAGCTAGTGTCAAAAGTTTCTTCACCAAAATAAAAGTCGCTGGGGTTGTTTTGTAATTCAGTCGATGTATTTGGAGCATAAAAGCGAGTCGACACATTCAAATCATCTTTATGGAATCACCTTGAAAAGATACTCAATAAACGAGGGCGACGTAGGCGCGGAGTCGGACGCTTTATGATTTCAGGTCGCCGAAATATAGAATATATCTTGTACACATGATCTGAATGTGTCTCCATTTTACCACTCACAAAACATCTGACCTGTTTAAAAAGCTCACGCTGAAGGGGCGACAATGAACCACCGACTGGGACTTTAAATTCCCGCGGCTGCATTTTAGTCTCTATTGTGTGCGCTCACTCAAAAGTGTTATTATTATTTTTCAATCACGCTTGCAATGACCTTCACGTGGGGGAAAGAATCCAGGCTGAATCGCTGCCGTTACGGCAGAAGCACTTCAGCGCTCTTCATGTGCGCGATACCAAACTTCAACGTGGCAAAGAAGGTCGTGGACGAGCTCTTAAAAAATAAAGTAAAACTACTGCAATACAACGCAGAAATGTAAACAAGGAAATGTTAAAATAGATCAGGCAGCAGATTAGATGTTTCCTCTATCTGACATAATATAATAGTTTAATATGGAAGATAAAAAAGTCATGATTGTGAGATAAAAATGTTTTTCTAAACAAAACCATGGCTGTAGCCGCGCCCAACACACCACTGTTAAAATCCGAACATTCATATTCAGCCTCTTAATTCAGTGCATCAGAACCTCCTTTGGCAGCAGCTCCGGCTCTGACTCTGTTCACACCTGGATCCCACTCCTCCTGGCAGACGCTGCAAAGCTCTGTCAGTTAGAGTGGGTCGCGTGAGAACTGCCACATTCTCGTCTCTCTGCAGATGTTCTACGGTGCAGCCTGTGTCTGGTTCTTTGGCTGGGACACTCGAGGACAGATCTGTCCCCAAAGGCTCTCCAGCAGTATGCTCCGGGAGAACCCATGCACACGCTAAGACACATTTTCTTCAAGGACCTTCAAGGATTTCATGGCTCGGTCTTTGTCCTGACATGTAGTGCAAATTAAGGAACCTCACACTCACACACACACAAGCATGCACTTTCTTAACTATGTCCAATCAATTTAATTTGCCACAGGTGCATTCCAGTCATGCTCTGGGATAATTAAAGAAAACAGGATGCACCTGATAACAGAGCTACGGAAAAGGCTCGGAATACTTTTATAAACGATGTTTTGGTTTTAAATTGTTGGGTTTTTCTTTTTCTTTTTCTTTCAAATTCATCTTTCATCTTCTCAAGGGGTCGCTACAGTGGATCACCTGCTATTTTGGAGATATTGTGGTTTGACGGAGATATCTTACACCGAATGCCCTTCCTGATGTAACTATCCCATTTATCCGGGGTTTGAGACCGGCACAAGAGTCGTGTTTCCATCATGGGTACAGCATGGTACAGTTTGGTGGTACGGTCAGCGAGATACTTAACGTGACATTGTACCAGTCCAGCGCCATGTCAAGCTTGGTGTGAGAATAGACTGCGGGGCGTTGAAGAAACACCGGGAGTGGAACGTTTCTGACTGTCGTGGGTCTAGCTCCCTCCTGTACCATTACTCTGGTACCCCAGGGAAAGGGTACAGAAAAATGGAACGGTTGGGGCCACTTAATTTGGTACTATTCCTAATGGAAGCGTAAAACAGTAGCACTGTGCCAAACTGTTCCACTTGGTGGAAACACGCCTTCCACTTAAGCCAATCAATGGGTAACTTGGGTGTCTTGCTCAGAGGTACTCATGCCCTTGCCTTGTCTGTATTCCAAGAAAGCCGAGTTCCATTTCCACTAGGCCACGGGCTGCCCAGGTTTTAAACTGTTGGTCAACCCCCCCAAAAGAAATACCATGCTGTACCAAACTGAAACATACCATACCGTACCAACTGCAGATCCCACACCTCAAGACTTCAAAACAGGAGTTCACAGTTCTTATGGCTGATGTACTGTATACCAAATAAAGTGGGTCAACACCACAATTTTATCAGCTTTAATGCAAAGCTGAAGCACAACAAAGAGTGAAAACAGAAGTAGCTCCTGGGGTTGATTAATATCCGAAGCCACTGTACAGTTTGGAGACAAGCGAGTGCGAGTGGGGCCCAGGAGCAGATGGACACTGGAGAGATACAACAATCAACGGACAACTGGGTGACTCGTCTTCACTGTGGACACAATCCCTGTCCTCTCTGCGCCCCCCCCTCACCAGGCAGGCCCGGGCCGCTGCAGCCAGAACAGCAGGCCTCATGGTGTCAGTGCCAGCACTCAGGAGAAAACACAGGGCAGACCGCCACAATCCTGCAGCTGCCTTGGACTCGCACTCTCTCCCTCTGTGACGCCTCTCTTCCTCTTCTCACTTCGTCTTACAGCTTAAAGGCTTCCGCCGCACGCCAACTACATGTATGAGCCTGAGCCCATGCAATGTGCATGGCTCCGTGCCTCGATATCCTCCAACGCAAGCCAGTGAGGTTGTTAAGAAATGCACTGGTGTGTGTGTGTGCAAACATAAGTGTTTGCGTCAGCAGGGGGTCCCCCGTTGGTAGACAGGCTGTTTGTATCGCAGGCTGGTCAGTTCCTTTCACTCATTCTTCTATTGGAGCATTCAACGGCATCTGTTTTAACTGCTTCCAACACACACACAGTCTGGTTTCCATGAATTCAGAGGACATTACATTGACTTACATTAATTTCCAGGAGACTTAGGCCACATCCAGACGGCACGAAACATAAACGATCATTTTCTTTGCTGTTTTCAACAGCAGTTTTACCCCGTATTTGACCGTATTTGAACGCATTGTTTCAGGAAATATCTCCGTCCGCATGGAACCAAAAAAAAAACCAAAGCGACTCACTGCAGTACATATGCCAGGACTGTAAGTGGCACTGTAACGTTACACCAAAACTAGAGAAGAAGACGTTGTACACATTACGGGGAAAAAAGTCACTTTACAGAAACCTGGCTTCAAAAAAGCAACTGGCGACAAATCTAGCGACTTTGCACAATTCTGTTGCATTAGTGAGATCCATCCACACATCACCGACTATGTGTGGAACAATCACTGATCTGTTTCGTTTATTCAAGTATAAAATAAGGTTTTGTTTTCTCCTCTCTTTATTTTACAATTCTCAGCCCCGTGTGTGAAATCTGTAAAGACAGGACATGTCCTTGTGATATCGAGCGTCTTTTCAGGCTGACTTTAGTTTACTTCAGTTGGTAACACTGTCAAACAATCGCCAAACACAAGACAATGAGTGACAGTGCAAGAGAGAGCTGGGTAATATGATGTCATTGTCGGTCTACGCAGAAACGCGAGGCCAGCGTTTTGAGATTTCAGTTTTCCCTAAAATGCCGTCTACGTGTGGATGGAACGCCTTTCTGACAAAAAAATGATGCATAGGACGGTCCCTTACTCTTAGTAAGTGGGTGACCACACTCTGACCAATCAGTGGAATCTGGAATTATAAGTAGATTTTGAAATTATAATTAGAAATTGTAATTATTAATATAATTTTGTAATTATAAGTAGATATTGGAACTTTAAGTAAATTTGGGAACTATAAGTAAATTTGGGAACTATAAGTAGATTTTGGAATGATACGTAATCTTTTTAAATGATCTACACCTCGGCATTGTTCGGTTTGTCATGGCCTCATATAGCGGTAACGGTCGTATGAGGATACGTGTCCGTCCGTGCAGAGAGAGCGAGAGCTCTGGAGTGAGTGTGACGTAATCAATGCACGGTTCTATTTTAGGGCAGCGTTTGATTTGCGTGCAGGAGCCAGATCTAAAACACACAACAGATAATAACCGGGTGATTTGTTTTCTCACACAGGGCAACACAAGCATGTGACAGCGCCGACCATTTACGACCAAACTGCATCTCTCTCTCTCTCTCCGTCAACGCCTCGAGCAAACCATGAAGCAAGACCATAGCTGTTGAAAATACTGCGGGAGAAACAAGGCTGCGATAACAACAACAACAACAACAACAACAACAATAATAATAATAATAAAAAATCATAACGCACCATCCTTTCCAATAACACACAGTCACAAACTGTTATTTGACCATCATATCCCTAGCGGTTGCTCTTTGATTACTGTTGTAAAAACGCAGGCACCGGTGAGGACGCTGCTACTTTTTGTGAGGTTAAAAACATAAAAGATAACAGAGGAATATTGTTGTCTTCACGGTGAACATCAGGGCTTATAGGAGATCAATATAAATGTGGGTGGGTGTCAGCGGCGGCTGGCCCATAGTGGGCGACAGTGAAAACAAGAGAGAAAAAACTCTTAATAATATTGTCCAATCAGCAGCCTGAATATCGCTGTGACGTTCAGCAGCCTGAGTTTCACTCCCCCCAGTAGCCACACCCCCTTGGGACGATGTCAGTCAGATTGAAAATGGCCCCAGACGCTCTCATAGACTTACATGTTGAGATTCTTTTTTTCTCATTTTGGACCCTACCATTCATTTCAATGGGCTCCGGGAGGCCTCGCCCCAACGTGAGTTCGTCACACGCACTGATGCGTCACTGAGACTTCCCACGGCCTCATGCCGGCGGACACGGCGGAACGTTCACTTCTCTGTAAGTTGTGCTAACTTTACCAGCGCTTAATTGCCGATTTCATCGTGAAAAAAAATTACAAACAACTTTCTGTCACTGCAGAAAAACTGGACCTGAGCAGCCGAACGTCACCATAAAACAGAAAACCAAAGACCGGAGCTGGTATGAGAAGAAGGAGTGGCTAACTGGTTGCACTCAGACCAGTGCCATGTTTAGTTTTCCCTCGTCTTTCAGATGCTGGACACTGAACAAGCCTGGATTCAGACAGGTAATACAGACTTAAAACATTTCTCTGAAGTATAATAATAATAAAGACAAACAAACAAGGATACATATGGAAAATACTATGTGAACAAACGAGTGATAGAGAAGGCAAAATTCAAATGCCTGATAAACTGACTTGCCGAATGCCCTCAGAATAAAACGTCACCAGCCGCCACTGGTGGGTGTTAGTTTCTATCACCGTTACACAAAGAAAAGTTGGTAAAAACTCCACTGCTGCCTCGTGTGGTCACTTTGTGTCACAAGTACAATCTAGCTATGCCATGGAGAGCATTGTCACTTAGATTGTGCTTGTAAAACACTGCCACCTGCTGATGCAGGGAGGCATCGTTGAGACAAATATCACGTGTGCTGGCGATCCACAAATGCAGAATCACAATTCACAAATGCAATTTTCAGTTTTACAAATGTCATGTTATTTGTAAAAATCAATATACAAGTTACAATTGTGAAGAAATACGTGTGGATCAGCACATATACAAATATTATTGGAACAAATGAAACCCCATAGAGATGCAGTGGAAACGCAAACCACACAGATACAGATTAGCGGGAATTCTTTCCCCTGCAGGTAAATAAGTTCCTGGAAATGTTGGCGGCTGGTTCTGTTTTTTTTTCCTCCCTGTTCCTCCTCACATTCAAATGACGTTGAAACTGGAACCCAGGCACAGTCTTTGCTCACTAGTTTTCTAGGTTTGTGTTTGTCTCCACTGAAAAAACACTTTGCTAACCAGATCCACACTCTGGTGCCAGACTTTGTTCTGTTCCGTGCTCCATCACTAAAGATTTTTGTCTGGGTGCTGCTGATGCACGTCTCTGCGCTCTTTTGAAGTCTGACGATCGCACTTTCAATTAATCCATTACCAATTATCTCGTCGAGAGGAAAAAGGAATCGCACCTACATGAAAAGGTCTTGAGTTTATGTGAAAGACAAAGACACATATTCAGTGCATGAAAAAGCAGCAGCAGCAGCAGCAGCACGAGTAGAGAAGAGAGCGGCGAAGCTTCTTTTGTTGTTTTTTTACTCCATCGCTAATACACACTTGAGGAAGACGGAGAAAGTTTGCTTTGTGAGCAATGAAGAGGCCACGGCGCTATTTCCTCATTATTTCACCATCTCTTCTCACAGAGACATTAGCATTTATGCACACACACACACATTGAGTCATTTGTCACAGATTGGTAGACTGATGGAGTGAAGAAGTGCTTATTTCCTCCTGGAAATTACAGCGGTAACAGGTTTCAGCTGCAGCTTGCTCAGTGTCATCAACACGTGCAACTGTTACATGTACAAAAACTATACAGTATATACATAACGCAGAGTCAGCTTTAAGTGCGATAAACGTATGTTGTTCCTTGTGCTAGTTTCGGTTGGCCGATAAATCGTCGTTAAATTCGCGGCTGAACCAATTACTCGATTAATCCACCGCTAAATTAATCGTCAACTATTTTGACAGATCGATTAATCGGTTTAAGTGTTTATAAGAAATCAAAACAAGTTTTCAGATTTTTTAATTTCTTAAATGTGATTTTCACAAAAGAAATCATTTAAACCATTTTTGGGACATTTGAGAAAATCCCTTTCGAGGTTTGAGAAACACCAATCAACATTTTAGGACATTTTATGAACCAAGCGATGACTCGATTAATCAAGAAAATAATCAAAAGATGAATCACCCCAATGACTGGTTGAGTGGAGTAAATGAGTTTTGTCTTACTTTTATTGTGGTAGGTCATCTGTTCAAAAGTAATGCTTTTATTTTGAAAATACCGGAAGTAGGAGAAAAAATCTCAATACTTGCTACAAGTACAAGTAATCTCAGCTAGCATTGGGGTGAAAGGCGTGGGGTCACATCCTGGACAGATGGCCAGTCCATAGACTTTTCTCGATATCGCAAACTATTGGCAAACAAACAATCAACAAACACTATCCACGATCTTCACCAACGCGTATCACGTGCTTTCCCCTCATGCTGTGAAGCCCGGTTCTATTTCAGTTCTACAATTCATCCCCAATCCGTCTGTTGTTCTTTGTCGTTCTCCACATGTTCTTTTTTTTTTTTTTTTCTGCTGAGTCAGCGCGACCCATTATCTGGCCTCTCGGGGGTGGCAGAACTGCGCACACACACACACACACACACACACACACAGCAGTAGAAAGAGAGGCCTGCCAGGGTTACAACAATACCAACACCATTTAATAAGTGTGAGTGTGTGTGTGTGTGTGTGTGTGTGTGTGTGTGCGTGTGTGTGTGTGTGTGTGTGTGTGTGTGAGTGTGTGTGTGTGTGTGTCCTATTTTAGACTTAGTACATCGTATGGCTGTGCAACAGTGAACTCTCCGTCGATCCACTCACCACTAAAATGACATTTTCTACATCTAACACAGGCTCTTGTTCTGCTGGCAACACACACACACACACACACACACAAACACAGAAAATGAATTAGCCCCTGCACTGTATTTTCCATCTGCGGTCCATTAAAGACTCAGGTCCGGCTTTATTTAGACAGACGCAGGTCAGGAGGCAGAGAGTTTTTGTGGCCGATGATGAACTACACGTCGTGTGTGTGTGTGTGTGTGTGGTTGTTTATATATTTATTTCAGGATACACAGAACCTGCTGTTATATATCTATGCAAATAACATAACACAAAACACAAGAAACAGAAGCTGGAGCTTTCACGGAACATCCAGATGTTATTGATTTATCAGAAGTATTGTTAAAATGTGTTTAAAAAAGATGTTAATAATCATCACTGCACTGATAAAACCTTGCATGAGTAACTCAAATGTTTAAATTAAAACATCTTGCGAGTTTTCCACGACGTGGTTACCGACAGTAGTTACCATGGTGATTAAATCAATGGAGATTTTACCGTGACACCGCTAAGCGTTACATACATGGACTTAATTTCTACTACTTTACAGTGTAAACAATATTATATTGTTATTTTATGATTGCACTTTTTATGATTTTATAATATTCACTATAATGGATTTATGTTATATTCTTTTAAACTTTGCACCGAAAAAAACTAAAATGGACTTGTGAGTAGCAGACCTTGCAATTTAATAATTTGCCTTTTTTATACAATTTTCATTTCTATTTCTTCCTAATTTCATGTCAAAATTTGACACAAATTTTCGATAATTGAAGTGAACCTTAAGCAACTGGAATTTTACCGTGGGTTTTTTTACCATTACATCCCTACTTTTAAATTTCATGGACTTAATTTCTACCCCCTGTTATTTTACAGTGTAAAATATTATATTAGAGCTGAGCAATTTTGGGGGCAAAATATCCAACAACCATTTGTCCTTCTGACACTGTGACTTATTATGATTTTCCTTTCTATTTTTTTTCCTAATTTCATGTCAAAATTTGACAAGAAATTTTCAGCATTTCCTCACGAGTCAAGTTCTGTGATTTCAAGTTCAAAATCTAATTGCGATTTCTCTGAAATGTTCAACAGATTAACTGGAAATTAATCATTTATTTTAGCGGCAGCACCGGAGAACACATTCTTGTCCGATTTAAAGTAAATTCTCTGGTTTCCGAAAGGATGCGCCGTGCTCCAAACACCCGAGACCAGAACTGCTATCAGAGAGCGACAGAACAAACAAGCGAGCAATCAGCGTCCGTCAAAAACAAAAACACAAGACAGCAGTGAAACATGTTTCCACTGTTACAGTATCAGCTGCTCTCAGCTCTGCCCTGGTCACCGCGTCACTTCCTCAGAACCAGGAACATAAGCAGGAAGTAGTAGAAATCTAGACTTCCTGTTCACTTCCTGCCCAGATCAGGAAGCTTGAGGCTGATTCAGACTTCCCTTGCAGAGTCAGGCAGTCTCGCCCTTTTCACTGCTCAGTGATTGAAGTTCAGACCACACAATTAAAAGATTATAGTGACCATAGTGATTTAACCTGAGGATTTGAAGAGACCAAGAGACTAGTCCACTATTTGTCCTACCTTAGTCTTGGTACAAGCCTGGTGTTGGTCTTGATTTTATCCCAACAGGCCATAGTCATAGTTAGGAGTTGTCGTAACTTGGTCTCACCCTGCCTTGATCTTGAGCTAATCCTGCCTTGGTCTTAGTCTCACCCTGCCTTGGTCTTTATCTTTGTCATAACTTGGTCTTTGTATAAGCCTGGTTTTGGTCTCATCCTGGCTTGGTCTTGGTACAAGCCTGGTCTTGGTCTCACCCTGCCTTTGTCTTGATCTTTGTCGTAACTTGGTTTCACCTTGCCTTGGTCTTGGTATTAGTCTGGTGTTGGTCTTGGTCAAGTCCGATATTGGTCTTGGTCTTACCTTGGTCCCACCCTGCCTTGATCTTGGTACAAGTCTATTGTTAGTCTTGGTCTTGGTCTTACCTAGCCTTGGTCTTGATACAAGTCCAATATTGGTCTTACCTTGGTCCCACCCTGCCTTGATCTTGGTACAAGTCTATTGTTAGTCTTGGTCTTGGTCTAACCTTGCCTTGGTCTTGATTTGATCCCAACAGGCCATAGTCTTGATAGAAGTTGTCGCAACTTGGTCTCACCCTGCCTTGGTCTTGAGCTAATCCTGCCTTGGTCTTTATCTTTGTCATAACTTTGTCTCATCCTGCCTTGGTCTTTGTATAAGCCTGGTTTTGGTCTCATCCTGGCTTGGTCTTGGTACAAGCCTGGTCTTGGTCTCACCCTGCCTTTGTCTTGATCTTTGTCGTAACTTGGTCTCACCTTGCCTTGGTCTTGGTATTAGTCTGGTGTTGGTCTTGGTCAAGTCCGATATTGGTCTTGGTCTTAACTTGGTCCCACCCTGCCTTAATCTTGGTA
Organism: Solea senegalensis; assembly: GCF_019176455.1. Taxonomy (NCBI): domain Eukaryota; kingdom Metazoa; phylum Chordata; class Actinopteri; order Pleuronectiformes; family Soleidae; genus Solea; species Solea senegalensis. Next base: position 1,241,364 of record NC_058030.1, read on the forward strand.
CAAGTCTATTGTTAGTCTTGGTCTTGGTCTAACCTTGCCTTGCCTTGGTCTTGATACAAGTCCAATATTGGTCTTGGTCTTAACTTGGTCTCACCCTGCCTCGATCTTTGTACAAGTCTTGCCCTGCCTCGGTCTCGGTATACATCCGGTGTAGGTCTTGCTTGAAAGGTCTTTCTTTTTGTCAGTCCAGACTAAAACATTGGATGTTCTGAAAATACCAGGGCAGTGTGGACATTTCCAGTCATGCAACCATATTCTGACTGTTAGCATATCTGTTAGCATTGAACATTTTCAGCAAACGTTATTGTTTTTTTAAACTTGGGTCAGTGCTTAATATTTTTTATTTCATCAGTCGCTTCCAACTGAACGTTCATTTGAAAGAGGGACCAAAGTAAAAGATCGCATATATCACAACTTTATCATTGATTGTCCTTTTAGAATTTGTTTCGTTTCAAGCACATGACAATTCACACTGGAGACACAAGAGTGAGGGAAAAAAACCCACCACAAAACAGACGAACCACTGGCAATGGGAGTGGTTTTAATCGCCTTTAATTAGCTGGTTCACAAATCCTGGACATACCCAGTAATTTCATTGTAAAGTAGGCCTATTCCCACTGGAAAAAAACACCACTATAATCCCGGGTTTAACTGGGTCTTTCTATTCAGCATTCACTCTGATTAGCATCGTTGGGAACAAAAGACTCAGGTAAACACAACAATTTCTTCTTCATCTTCTCTATTTATGCTTGCTTGTACCATTTCTGGACATTTGCGACATGCATCGCTGTTAACATCTGCATTAACATCTGCAGTGATCCTTTCATCCCTACTTTCAATAATCCTTTCATTCATGCGCATTCATGTTCTGGTATTAGCATAGTTGTTAGCATTAGCTGCTGGGTAAAGTTTCAGGCAAAGCTGAAGTTACCTAAAATTTTGTCAGATTGATTAAGAAAAGGGTCGTGTAGGGTAAGTTCTGGTTCCTTGTGGATAAGGCCTGGGTTCCTGGGTTTAACCCTTTCATGTCCATCGTGATATTCTTTCACTTTCAATATCTGGAAGTCAACCGTTTAGGAATTACAGTACTGAGAAGCTGATGTCACAAACATGTGACACGCTAGTGAACCTCGTCTGTGATTGGACGGTCGTTCCGCGGAAGTCCTGATGTTCTACCGTAATGACAAGTATATGGGCGCAGCGCTCTATTTCTCTTCTTTCCTGTAGTTGTTTTTATTTTCTAGACATCACAAACGATAACAGAAGGATTAAACATCCTGTGTATGCTAATTTTAGCACAATATAGTCTGGACAAAAAAATAATACCTAATAATACCAGATTTACTCTGCATTGAACGTGGGTTTTAATCAGCTTCAGCTCTGATTGGCATCAGCTGGAACGTGAGACTGTGGTAACAGGGTTCCCACACCTTCAAACTCAAGGACTTTCCAGGACCAATTCCCTCAAATTTAAGGACTGAATGTGCTGACACAGCTTAAGATGGGAAGACAACTTAGAGCGTCTTCGTCCATGATGGTCTTGGTCTTAACTTGGTCTCTAACCTGCCTCTCATGTCAACAGCGGAAAGAGAGACAGAGGACAGAGGACACTGCTAGTAATCACGACACCACAGCTGTCCTGCATAGACCTCGTCTACATACATCAAGCAACACAGGGGGCGTGAAACAGTAGGTGGCGTCGTAACGAACAAGGTGACACATTTACCCTAAATAACAACTTCACTTCTTTCTGGCACAAAATTCAAGCTCTTTCAATGACCCCGCTGTCTATTGAGGGGGCAATTTTCAAACACTTTCAAAGACCTTGAAATCCATCCATCCATTTTCTACCACTTTTATCCTCCACCGGAGAGTCATACGGGGGATGCTGTGCATCAGCTGACATAGGGTGATAGGCGGGGCCTCACCTGGGACAGTTCACCTGTCCATCGCAGGGCCACAAACAACCCTTCACCCTCACTTTCAGAAAATGCAGACTCCATGCAGAAAGAACCCTTGTTCCAACCGGGGCTCGAACCTGGGGTCTTCTTGCTTGCTGTAAAGAAGACTAGAGCCTTGAAATCTTTCTTTCAAATCCACTAACCCTGTTTAGTTCGCAACGATAAAGAATAAAAGATGCATTTGAGTGTTAATTGCCTTTTAGCAGCGTCACCGAATTTAAACACCCTGGGCCTTGGGCACTAATTTTAGTGTGAAAGAGGCCTGAGTGTGGACACACAAGAGAGAGAGAGAGACGGGGGGGAGACAGAGGGGAGTCGAGCCCAGTCAGACAAGCCTGTACAGGCTCCACTCGCCTCCTGCAGCCACGGAGCGACAGTGCTCCCCCTTCCAACTCCACCCCACCCCACCCAGGGGGACGCCTATTGTTCCCCCATCACCTAAACAAAGCCTTCTCCACCTCACCCCAAAACACCCACCCTTTCTCCCCTGACCCCCCACACACACACACACACACGCTCAGCATTGTTGCTCTTAATAAAAACCGGCTCCACTTCCTGAAATTTCACAACACACACACACACACACACACACACACACACACACACACACACACACACACACACACACACCGGCTCCCTTCAAATCTTTTAAAACAAAAAACATGCGACAGGTTTAAAAACAGCAAACAGGTGGCAAATCAACACTTTTTTTTTTTGCAAAACTGCGGGAGATTAAATAATCTGCTGAGAAAGAGAAGAAAAAGAAAGTGAGGGCTTGACTTTACTACAGTTTCACTGCGTCACCTGTTGATTCAACGCTGAAGCGGCGCACAGAGACGACTCGCGCAACAGCTACATTCAAAATTAGCAAAACATCTGTCGACGTGTCACGTCATTTCACGCCAGGCGGCGGTGAGGTGGTGGTGGTGGGGGGGGGGGATTACGCCTCCTAATCCCATCACCATAAAAATCTGTGTGCCGGATTCTCTCAAGAAATGAGACGACAGATGAGGAGGAGAGGAGGAGGCGGCGGCCGAAACTCCACCATATTGTCACAGCATTGATGAACACATGCGCGTGTTCTCACGCACACGCGCGCACGCACACACACACACACGCGCGCACACACACACGCACACAGTGGCGGTGACTAAAGCACACAGAGGCCATATGGTGCGTCCTCATCCACCACGCCTGTTGCTGCCGCAACAATGGGCTCAGCCTGGCCTGGACAGCAAGAGGCACACACACACACACACACACACACACACACACACACACACAGAGAGAGACACACACACCAAATGGTCGTTAGTCAGTCAGTCTGTGTTGCTCAGGCCAGAACAAACGCCTGGATTTGCATTATTCACCTCCCTCCTCCTCCTCCTCCTCCTCCTCCCTCCTCCTCCCTCTCTCCCGCCATACACACACACACGCACACACACACACACACACTTCCCGGTCTCTACAGGTGCACACAACACTCAAAACAGATGTCAACGGACTGGAGAGAGAGGGAGAGACACAGGGAGAAGGAAGGAGTGGAGGAGGGGAGGAACTGTGTGTGTGTGTGTGTGTGTGGTGGGGGGGGGTGCTCTGTTTACCCAGAGTGAGTAGCAAAGCTTTGTACACTCACCAGCCGACACACACACACACACACACATTCATTTGACCAGCCTCATCTCTAACCTTAACCATAACCAGTTCATGACTAACCCTCACCTTTAACTTTAACCTGCCCACAGATTAGGACCAGGTTTTGCAGGGTCTGCAATGAGGACTACTGGTCTTGACGAGGTCAAAAAGTATTTGTGCTTTTAAAATACAGGAAATTGTACTCGCTAAACTCGGATTAGACATCGCAATTTTTTTTACGTTCAATCGACTCAAAGTGGACGACGCCTACCGCTACTGCGGGGAAGGCGGTGTTTCGCCACCTAGTGTAGAGGAGGCCATTCACTGAATAAACAGTAGCTTTTTTTTACCTTATTTTAGACACAATTTGATCATTAAAACACAACTTCTGCGCCACTTTCTGCTGTAAAAATCTGCTACGTCGGATTAAATGGCGACATCACAGGGCAGAATCTCTTTCATAAAGTCCTTCAAATATGTTACTGTTTTCATCCTGTTCCTTTCACTCACACACTCACACACAGATGACGATAAAGAGTGTGTGTGTGTGTGTGTGTGGAGTCATTAATCATTTCATCTCAGCCTAAAAGAGGAAACATGCAGTTGTGGTTTTGTTTGGTCAAAGGAAAAGAAGCATAAATGTGTGAGGACAGTAGAGTTCGCACAGCTGCGACAAATCACGACCACGCTCGTCTCACTTATTATCATCAACATCTTTCAGCCATTAAAAGCAAAATGACCCACAAACGTCTTATTCTTCAATTCAAATCTTATTATTTTTACTCCTGAACGCCGTTGTTTTCTCTACAATTATTATTATTATTATATATTATAATATACATTAGAATATTATTATGTGGTTTTTGGTCCGAGTCGCACTCCGTATCTCATGTTATAAAAAAGGAGTGCCCTTTAATCATGACACACACACACACATATAACTATAGGAGACCATGTGCAGGATATTATAGGATGGCGACATTACAGAGGTAAAAATAGGAAGAAAGTGGAAAGTCGCCAAAAGAACCACAAATCGGATGTTGTTGTATGTGTATGATGGTGTAAAATAAAAGATTTAATCCATTAATGGTGTGTGTGCGGTTATAAATGACTCAAATGACAGATTTAAGCCTAGTTTTCATAATTAAATACACAAAATGTGACGTTATGAAGACACTAGCAACTGAAACTGATCTTTTAAATGTATACAGCGACGTACAATTGATTAAAAATCAGATTTAAGCTTTCGTCACAAAAAGTAAACAAATATGGTGTTAGGATGTAAATAAGAACTAAAATGGACACTTTAAATGTATATAATGGTCATTAAAAGTGAATAAAATGACAAATTTAAATAAAATGTTGCATTATTAGCCGTATTTACTTAAATATGTGGAACATAAAGAGGAAAATGGGGGAGAGCAGGAAGTCAAGAAGTGGCCTAAAATTATTCGTCGAAATAAAAAATAATAAAATAACAAATGTGTACAATATTTTTGACACACACACACACACACATATATATATAAGTCCATGTTTGCAATGTAAGTAGAAACGTCGGATATCACAGAGAACATAGAACTGGTACTCTAAAATCAGAAGTTCCTAAACCTCTGGGTCGGGGCCCCACGAATGGCCCATTGGCGATTTTTTTTGGGGTCACCAAATTTTTTTCCATTAATTTCTCTGTATATATTTAAAATAACGCAAATAAAATGAAATATTAATGAATTCAACAAAATGCTTTACGATTCAAAATGATTTAAAAAGGAACCGATCTGTTTGACACTAACAACTTTAAAACCATCGTAAACTAAAGCGATCATTTTTAAACGTGCGTACGATGACGTTTCAGTCGTCATAAATCGATGAAATGGTAAATTTAAACCACAATTTCATCAATAAATAAACCCAACATGTGGCAGATGAAAGAATGAAAACAAAGACTAAAATTGTAGATTTAAGGCTCGTTTTCACAATTTAAGTGGAAATTTTAAACTTCAAAAGTATATATATACGTATATATATATATACACATATATATGTATATATATATGGGGTTGACATCCAACAGAAATACATGTATATAGGGTGTTAAAAGTGGACATAAATGACTTAAATGACAGATTTAGCCTTGTTTTCATAATTAAACACAACATATGACATTATGAAGACACTAGCAACTAAAACTGATATTTTAAATGAATATAGTGACGTACAGTTAATCAGAAATTAGATTTAAGCCTCGTTTTTGTCACAAAAAATAAATAAATATGAGGTTAGGACATAAATAAGAACTAAAACTGACACTTTAAATGTATATAATGTGGTAAATGTGAATGAAATGACAGATTTAAGCCTTGTTTTCACGAGTAAAGAGAAAACATATTTCATCAGCACATCACTAATAACTAAACTGATGTTTTAAATGTATATAATGGTGTAAACGTCATTACAAGTGATTTAAATGACTTGTTTTCACAATTGAAAATAGAAAAATATGAAGTCAGGACATAAATTGGCACTAAAATGGACATTTTATGACAATCACAGACAAATGAAATGACAGATTTTTAGGCCTTGTTATGATGGATTTCTTCAGTAAAGGGGCAGCTGTGTGTGCGCGTGCGTGTGTGCGCGTGCGTGTGTGTCATGTTCTCAGTCTGTGGCCTGTGAGTGAGGCCTGGAGAGAAGAGAGGAGGAGGAGGAGGAGGAGGAGGAGGAAAAACCCGCCGATGCAACAAGTCCTCCATTCACTGGCAGCAGCTTTGTTAAAGCTCAACATTCATGTTTTCATCCGCCTCCCCGTCTATTTTTAACGCCTTACATGAGTGTGTGACAGGGTGAGTGTGTGTTGTTTGAGTGGCAGAGAAGTGAGAGAGAGAATGAAATGAAAGTGAGGATCGAACGCGGTGAAAATCCGCTTCTTCTTCTTCTTCTTCTTCTTCTTCTTGTTGTTGGACTTGTTTGTGATCCACGGACGCAGCGACAGCAGCAGCGGCTACAGTGACACCAGTGCTGTCTGTCAGTGCACGCGTTAAACAACAACAACAACAACAACAACAACAAGAAAGAAGAAGAAACACACACACACACACACACACACAGAGAGAGAGAGGAGTGACTCCTCCGTGGAACTTACCTCGCTGCTTCGTGCGCCTCTTTATTAAATGGATTAATTCCCACACTTTTCCTCCCACGAATCCACGTGTTTTTTTTCCTGCGAAGCCGCCGCCGCAAACTCCAGCACGCGCCTGTCGTGTTTGGAGTATTTTCTTTTTTTTTTCCGTTGGCGAAACCTCCTCGTTACGCGCTGAGTGCGTTAAATGCGCCGCAGTCTCTCCAAGGATGCGAAGTATGCGCGGAATGAAGAGCAGGAATGAAATGAACGCAGTCCACTGAGCGGAGCGGGGCGGGGCGGGGTGAGAGAGAGAGAGACAGGGAGAGAGAGAGAGAGACAGGGAGAGAGACAGAGAGAGAGAGAGAGAGAGAGGGGCTGGCGTCACCGTGGATGAAACTCACACACACACACACACACACACACACACAGAGAGGAGGGGGAGGGTCTGGACTGTATGCGCTGCATTTAACAACAAAAGAGACGAGAGACCAAACTCTATTCACACACACACACACACACACACACACACACAGATAAAACGTGTGTGTGTGTGTGTGTGTGAGGAGCAGCTGGCAGCGAATCAAATAAAAGTTTACGCAGAATCTACAGTGACAAAGGCTTTGTTTCACACACACACACACACACACAGTTACAACTTTTACAGCTGCACTTCAGCACAAACTTACTATACTACACACACACACACACACAAACACACACACACAACATAAGAATAGAAGTGTGTCTGTGTATCTATTTTATAAAGTCACTTAAATTTAGTAAAGTGACTTTAATTGAGTCACTTTACAGCTGAATCATATTTTCTTTAAATGAATGAGTCACTAACAACAAAAACACTTTAGATGTATACATATATATGTGTATATACGTATATGTATGTATACACATATATATATACACAGTATATAAAGTGATGTCAAAGTCACTAGAAATAACTCAAATGCCTGAAGTTATGAAGACACTAGCAACTAAAACTGACCTTTTAAATGCATATAGTGGCGTAAATGTCATTAAAAGTGAATAAAATAACAGATTTAAGCCTTGTTTCCATAATTACACATTTGATTATTGATAATTAAAACACACAATTAAGAATTATAAGTCAAGTTATGACAAAAACTCATTAAATTAAACTGAAAATGAAGTTGAACTTATCAAATAAAAGTCATAATTTGAGGAAATATACATAAATAATGTGATGTTGTAATGTAATATATACATATATGGTTTTGGGTGTAATTCTGTAGCAGCGCCACCTACAGGCCTGGCATATATACAACCATTTTTTATTTATTTTTTTAAATCTGTGTGAGTGACAAGGCTATAAAAAATGTGTGTTTAGATGCTGACATGTTGTCCCCCACCTCCACCCCGGGTCCTGTAGGGTCCTGTGCTGGACCCCCGGGGGACTTAAGGGACCCCCGTTCAGACTCGGCCACAGCCCTAACCTGGACATCTTTGTCTCGGCCGCCTCATAAAAGAGGTTGTTGTTTACTGTGAACCTCGGCCTTTCTCAGGTTTCATCCCCTCAGGCTCCGCAGGACTGACATCTCACAGGAGGGAGGGGGAGACAGAGGGAGGGGCCGCGACACAAAACAAACACAGATATGGTGGGGACACCACGATGGTAACCCGACACCTGACACTGCCGGCACCGGCGTTCCACCTGGCAGCGCGTGGGTGTTTTGTCAAAGTTACATTTCCCCCACACACACACACACACACACAGCTGACTCGTGTGTGTGTGTGTGTGTGTGTGTGTGTGTGTGTGGTCATTATTTTCACTCACACACTCACTCACTCAGAACAGGCTGGTAAAACTTCACTGACCTGAAGGTCAACAGTTTGACCTCAAATCTGACCTCACCTCTGTTCAAACTGTCTGCTATTTATTTATTTATGTTTATGTTTTTAAATCATTATTTTATTTACTTAGACGTAGTAAAGAGGAACTGTAAATATAATACATGATTTTTAAAAAAGAAAAGAAAAACCAGATACAAAAGTGGAAAACATCAGGATATGTAAACTCACTTCAATGAATATATAAAAAAATATAAAATGAGTCCAAGAAAGAGAAACTGTTGATCTAAAGTCAAATGTGTTGTTTTGTGACTTCATTAAAGATAAAATATATGAAGTTATGAAGTCACTAGCAACTAAAACGGGGAATTTAAATGCGTATAAAGGTGTAAAATTCATTATAAGAGATACCAAAGATACATAAACAAAAAAATATTCACAGGCTTCTGAAAGAGCCAGATACTTGAGTCTAAGAAGAAAATGGACTCACTAAGATTTACACTTTAATGTCGGCTTGTGTGACGATAAAAAGACGATCCAGTTTGACTCCACACAAAAATACATCTGTGGAGCAGCAGAGGAGCTCTACTTTGGGCAACTGGAGGCCTGTAATCTGAGCATCAATCTGTAATCTGTGTTTGATTTAATATGCTGGGTGTGTGACATGAGAGAGAGAAAGACAGAGAGACGGAGAGAGAGAAACATGGGAGTCCAGTTTGTCGGACTTCACAGGTACATAACGTGACGTGATAAAAAGAGAATGTATGAAAATCTTAAACCAGTAAATCGGAGATTATATCAGAGTTCATGTGATCATGGTGCTGCAAACATGAGCACAGCTTTAAAAACAACAACAATAACAATTCTGTTGTTCTGTTATCAAGGAAAAGTGGAGAAATAAATTACTAACTAGCTCGTTTTTCAGCAGCTAACATCTAGATTATCATCAGCTAACATCTAGATTCTCAGCAGCTAACATCTAGATTATCATCAGCTAACATCTAGATTCTCAGCAGCTAACATCTAGATTCTCAGCAGTTAACATCTAGATTCTCAGCAGCTAACATCTAGATTATCATCAGCTAACATCTAGATTCTCAGCAGCTAACATCTAGATTATCAGCAGCTAACATCTAGATTCTCAGCAGCTAACATCTAGATTATCAGCAGCTAACATCTAGATTCTCATCAGCTAACAGCTAGATTCTCAGCAGCTAACATCTAGATTATCAGCAGCTAACATCTAGATTCAGCAGCTAACAGCTAGATTATCAGCAGCTAACATCTAGATTATCAGCAGCTAACATCTATATTATCATCAGCTAACATCTAGATTATCATCAGCTAACATCTAGATAATCATCAGCTAACATCTAGATTATCATCAGCTAACATCTAGATTATCATCAGCTAACATCTATTCTCAGCAGCTAACATCTAGATTCTCAGCAGCTAACATCTAGATTATCAGCAGCTAACATCTAGATTATCATCAGCTAACATCTAGATTATCATCAGATTATCACAGCTAGATTATCAGCAGCTAACATCTAGATTATCAGCAGCTAACGTCTAGATTATCATCAACTAACATCTAGATTATCAGCAACTATAATCTAGATTATCATCAGCTAACATCTAGATTATCAGCAGCTAACATCTAGATTATCAGCAGCTAACATCTAGATTATCATCAGCTAACATCTAGATTATCAGCAGCTAACAGTTATTTAGCAAGTAGCGGCTATATTTTTAATTCTTGGTACGTTTTTATATGATATATTTTTTTATTATATGTGATATTTATGACGTGTTAAGTTACTTAAATTGTCCTTTTATGCCAGTCTGCACTTTTATTGTAAATCACTTCATTTCTATAGCGAGACTTGATGAAATGATGGTTGTTTCTGATTTGACATTAAATCACTTTAAAACATTAATACATTTTTATTAATTTACAATGACGTAAACAAGATGTTTATGATGCAGAAAATATTTGCAATATTATGTTTACATACTTTTTTTTTCTTTACAGTTCTTTCTATCAAAATTGAGTTCATGGTTAAGCTGTAAAATATAAAACCTTCATTTAATTCTATAATTTAATACGAATTCTTAATTACATTTTTCAAAAACACAAAAACATACTGTAGTGAATACCGGCCAATGTACTAGTATTTGTACTCACTAATATAGGCATGTGTGTTTAAACCTGATTTAGATCAGGACACTCATTGTCTTCTCTGTTGAACGTGAGGTTTTAATTACGATTGCAAATATAAAAGTGTCATTAATGTGAGTAGATAAAAAACGAACTAATTAATTTTGAAATGAACTGAGCTTTGATCTTGTAGCTGCTGTGAAACAGAGAATGAAAAATATTTGAGCTCGTAATCAAATTATATTAATCAAACTTTCACTTTAATGGAATTTGTTTTACTGCATAAAAAAGAAACACTGCAGCTTTTCAGTGACATTTTCTTAAAAACCTTGAATCTTATGATTTTTTTTCACCTCCATTCTTACAAAAATTAGACATTTGTTTGTGTGGATTTCACTTTGAATCATTCACTCAGAGAGAAATTCAACGTTTTTAGCTTGCTGTGACACAGGTTCACTGCTGCCTCGTGTGGTAACTCTGAGTCACTGACTAAATCCTAAGGCAAACATTTAGAAATTAAAGTGCTGACAAAATAAAATATGTAAACACACAATGTATCAGTCAAAATGGGTCAAAGGTCACACATGTCACTCACTCAGGGAGCTTAATTCACACCAATTCACCTGTCCTCATCATTCATTCACCTGTCCTCACCATTCATTCACCTGTCCTCATCATTCATTCACCTGTCCTCTACATTCATTCACCTGTCCTCACCATTCATTCACCTGTCCTCATCATTCATTCACCTGTCCTCACCATTCATTCCATTCACCTGTCCTCACCATTCATTCACCTGTCCTCATCATTCATTCACCTGTCCTCCCTCACCATTCATTCACCTGTCCTCATCATTCATTCACCTGTCCTCACCATTCATTCACCTGTCCTCACCATTCATTCACCTGTCCTCATCATTCACTGCCAAAATTATATTTTGTTTAATCTTTTACTAAAAAACGGATGTGATTTAAAAAGTAAAAAAACAAAAACAAATTTTACACAAAAAACCTACTCAATTACAGTAATGCAGGTAAATGTAAACACTGGCTTAGTGTCAGTACCTCAAACAACCACACTTGAACCCTGAACCCTGAACTGTCCCTTGAATGATAATAACCATTTACATTATGGGGCTGAATCATTTATCATATATAGAATTTAAGCTGTATATTCAGTCATCAACAGCCTCACAACCAGATGATAAAAGCAGTTTTTCAGTGAACACATTTTACTGTTCTTTCGATCCCATCTGTTCCTGAAGGCAACGGTGACTCAGCCTTGTACAAACCTGCATAGAAACAAGGCTTCACGTTTTTTTTTCCACGTCCACAATGAAACCTTGATTGTGTACAAAGCGGCAGCGTGTGCCAGTGAAACGCCGCGCTTCAGGTTCCCTCCTCTCCCTTTGTGTTTTATTAATGTTCCCTTTCATAGACAGAGGGAGCGCAGAGCGGCCTCCTTTTGAATGTGTGACATTCATTTGACACATGGATGGAGACATTACAGATGCTGGTTACAGCACTGAGCTTTAAGGGCCTCAGGTTTTTTCATCACGGACATTGATCCTTGTGCTCAGACGATGAATGAGCGACTCAAAGGAGGTCATGAGCACTTTCACTCCTCCACAGTGCACACACTTTCACGTTGTTATGTGAGCGCTGATTTGTGGACTACATTTAAACCGGAGCTGCAAAAAAACACACTTTATAATACTACTACACTATTTATCTCATTTTCTTCAGCTTTTCTAGATGTTTCTTGAACGTTTGGGATCTGTTTGGTTCACGCCTGCTCAGAGCAAATTTGAATGTGGAGCGAATGGTGACGTTAAATTTGCGTCTGTTAACCCCTCAAACTACAGGAAAGCCAGGGTCAAGTGGAAAGGGAACTTGGCTTGTAACCGGAGGGTTGCCGCTTTGAGTCCCCACCAGGTCAAAGGGCTGAGGTACTCCTGAGCAAGGTACCCAACCCCCATTGCTCCCCAGGTGCCTGGACACTGCTCAGTGGCTGCCCACACATTGTAGGAAGGTTCCTAAAAGAGGATGGGCTAAATGCAGAGAAAGAAGGATTAATTAAGTATAATTTGGCCAGATAATCTCAAATCAGCAGCCCCAAAAAGACACCCAAGATTGTCGGAAGGGTCAGATTGGGTTAAAATCTGGCCAATTATCCTCTGGTGTGGGGTGAGGTTTAAGAGTCTGATTTGTTGACACTCTCTCTCTGTTTCTGCTGCTTGTTTAATCTCAGAGTGACAGAGTGATGTTGTCGCACAGTTTCTGTTTCATTTTTAAAGACTGGAGGAGGAAATGCTGGGAAAAGGGAGAGAAACGTCAGCGTGTGCGTAAACGTCTTTACAACTGTGACGGATGAATCAATCCCGCTCTGCTCTGTAACATTAGCTAACCGGAGTGAAAGCGACGGGGACGAGATGGCCCGGACCTTCTTCTCCTGATGCCACGTAATATAATAATGTGATACTGGCAGATGCTTTTATCCAAAGCGCCTCACAACTGACGGCCAACGTGAAAGCTTAGCGACGCTACGAGACCTTGAAGGAACCGGCGAAAGCTGAATTTGTTCAATAAGACAAATGCAGGAGACGAGTGAACGGTAAGTGCTGCTTATGGATGTTTCTCCAACCTGTTCCACCCAGGTTCTCTTCAGGTTCCCCCAACAGTCCGGCGACATGCAGATTGGGGATTCGCGTACCACCGCAGTCACATGGACCCATGTGGACCTCAGAGAGTCCGATTCCAGCCATCATTTATTTCTTTCCTTACTTACTCTCCTTCTTCCCATTTCTCCATCACTGTGGTGTCTTCAATCAGAGGAATGCTGCTCCGCGTCCCCATGTGACCCAGGCACAGAGCGACAATGTAACAATAATGCAATAACACTAATGTAACAAGGTAATAAGTGGAGCAGCTGAACTGCTCCCCGGGCGAACAAGCAAGGGAGGAAATGATCCTAACATGGTTTCAGATTCCCCCGAGGTCTGCTGCAGGCTTTTTCTGTCACTGTGAGGACGTCCACTGACATGATGCATTCTGCTGTAGACGCTTACCCAGGGGCGCTGCAACACGGCACATATAGAGGGCGAGTACCTGGGGGCCCCCAAGATGAATGGGCCCCCCAGAGAAAAGCTGATTACCTTTGTTCACCGCAACAATTCCATGAGAATCTTAAATCTTCTGATCTGCTACGTAGAGGAGACTGCAGTGACGTCTCCAAGTCCGCCATTTTAAGTCTTGCACCAAAGTCCATGGAGAAAATCAGCGTCTTTAGCTCATGGGGCGACGGAAGGTGCTGCTCTACTGCTGCCTCGTGTGGTCAGTTTGTTTGATGTAGATAAAACTGAACAAATGGACTGACAGACTGGTGGACAGACAGACTGTGTGGTGATGATAACAGACAGACAGACAGACAGACTCTGATCACATTTCAATTTTACAGAAAGTAAATTGTGTAGAATTGAAACGTTTGTGAGTAAAAACCAAAAAAACAAACAAAATGCAGCCGCGTTCAGGAAGTGAGCTTTTATTGAAAGTACTGCAGTAAAACATCAGTAGAGAAACACGTTTATTCACCTAAACACGTTCCCCGTGAACACGTTTGCTGCCTGAAGCGTTCAAATTATTCAGTAAATTCAGTATAATTCAGTATAAAATGTGTTAAAGCAGAAACAGGGAGTGATTATACGACGCCGATGAATCGCAGTTTTAAAATATCACAAAAGTTAAAATGATAGAAATGTGGAAAAGTTTATTTTACAGCGTGAATATTAAATAATATGCTTTGGTCAAAATCGTAGAATGCACATAAAAAACACGGACGAAGAATAAAGTCAAATCTAAACACCCGGATCGCCCTCTAGTGGCTAAAAACCCTGCGTTCTCCATGTCAAAGCCAAAAATGAAGTATTTCAGGAATAGTCTCTGTCAGTTTATATTAGCATTTCATGTTTTTGCTACATCGCGATCAAAAGAACTTGAAATAAACGGATCGTGGTGAATTTAACGTTAATGTGACGACAAGAAAAAATACAGGAAATCAATAATATTGAATATTTCACGTTTGTTTCTGTGACGTCAGAATTTAAAAACGTTATTGTTTTTTTTCCACTTCAATATTCACTTAAAGTACAGTATGTATCCCATTTGCAATACAAGGAGTTTTGGAGCTATTTTACGAATTCAAAGAAGAATTTTACAATTGTCGCAGTTCTATATCGTGAATCAAAGTTGGGTTCGTTTTTTTTGGGTTAGGGTTTGGCAGTAAAAAGTTCCACATCGTCCCACGTGAAACGACGTCATGATTGACAGCTTCATGTGATGTCATCGGTCAAAATGGATCGAGCTATGACATGATGCCGTGACCATATTTGGGGTTAAATCGTGATAAAAAGAAAGAATTTAACGTTAACGTTAACATCAATAATATTTTGTGTTTGATGAGAAAAATTCAAAAGGAAAAAAATTAGCTTTAAGAGGAGCGACGAGTGCACAAACACAAATGTTCATGTATCGTGGAACTGATCGCTTTAAATAAAGGTACAAGAACAGGGAGCGGTGTCAAAATGAACAATAAATACAGGTAAACAATCAAAGTATTGATCATCTAATACCTCTCGAGGGATGTAAAATTAGGAATAACAATAATAATAATAATAATATTAACACTTGATTTAACAATAATTTCAGCCATTTTGTTTAGACTCCTGCAAAACTGCGTAGCAAAATGCCCAGTTTACGAATAAGAGCTAAAAATATCGTGGAATATTGTGACGCATGCGCTCAGATAAAAAAACAAAAACAAAACATGTAAGTATTAAGTTTGTCTTAAGCAAGTGGTTCCTCCTGCTAACGCGTGACGCTCAGTCGACGTTCCTGTACCTGGTGAAGAGGTTGTAGAGGACGCGCAGGGTGGACTTGAGGTCACAGTTCACGATGTCTGAAAAACAAACACAAATGGTTAAAGAGGACCCACTTTTCCACGACACAGTACTTTTAATACATTATTGATTATTGACTCTTGTGTCGGACGTCGCGCTCACAACTCTTCAGTGACGACACTCTCTGGGATTTGGAATTATAAATAGATTTTAGAAGCATAAGTAGAATTTGAAACTAAAAGTAGGATTTTTAAGTCCTTTTAACTGATCATCACAGAACATTGTTGGCTTTTGTTTTATTTGTTTTACATTAAATTTAATTGATATTCGACAATAAACGATAAACGACTGAAGCAGCCTCAGCATGAGCGTGTGGTCCTACCTTCTGGTCGGGGCTTTGGTCTCTCCAGACCTCCATCCTGCATCAGCTCAAAGGAGAAGGACACGTTATGGACCTGAGGAGAGAGGAGGGGAAAAGCCTGTAAGGACACAAGGAAGCTTCTAAAAGAGACGCCAACACTACTGTACGTACATTCAATCACTGCAAACACGAGATGAACACACACACACACACACACACACACACACACACAGAACGTTGCCGAATCCCACAATCCACTCCGGGTGGACTCAGTGCTGTTACCACAGCTTCCTGTGTCGGCAAACACGAAGCAGCTCTGCAGTGTAAGAACATAAGCCTCCAGCAGCTGCACAAACACTCCCATCCCTCACTTATCGACAGAAACGTGTCCCCACCATCACTCCCAAAAAACCCCCGACACCGAGAAAGTGATTGTGACACTGATGAGGACGTCAAAGAGAAGATGGAGTTATTAGACCGTTAGAACACAGAGTGGATCTGAAATTAAGACATTTATGGTGAACATGAGCTCCAGGGAGACTAAGGTGGTGCATGGGACAATTGTGTCAGGGCAGGGGAGTCCCTGACTCGGGTAGAGGAGTGGACTGGGACCCCTGGAGCTCCCTGGGGCAGTGAAGTGACAAAAGTGGAACTTTAGAGAAACTAAGGGGGCGCAAGAGACACTTGTGCCTGGGTAAGGGCAGCCACAGCCTCGAGTGTGAACACAGCATAAGACGACATCGCGGCAGTTTCACGCAGCCGTGCTATGATAACTCCGCCCACATTGAGGAGGTACTATAGTCGTGGAAAACCATACCAAACTGTGTGGAGTCGGGCCGTGCTGGAACTGTGTAGTGGAAAAGCGCCAATACACACACACACACGTTCGACATTCATGACTTGAGAGGACATTGCATTGACGTACATTCATTTCCTGGAGACTTACTCTAACCTTAATTACAATTACTACTGGCCCAATCCTAATCCTAATCCTAACCTTAACCCTAACCTTAAAACATATCTTCACCTTAAAATGTAGTTTTTGTCCCCACAAGGAAGACAAGTCCCCATGATGTAACTGAGTAAACAGGTTCAGGTCCCCACAACAATAGTAATACCTGGACACACACACACACACACACTCTGAGCCCCTAAGCCACTTCAGTGTTTCCCTGTTCAGTATGAGATTACAGATGCTGTGAGGCTGATGCCTGTTCTCCTGAGCCAGGACTCTCAGCATTATGTGTGTGTGTGTCTGTGTGTGTGTGTAGTTGTGTGTATATTGTAACACCGATGCCCTGTTCAGCTTGGCAGGAGCTGCTGGCCAAAGAATCCACACAAAAGGCTTGAGAGGTGTCTCCGCAGATCGCCTGCTCAGAATGCCATACCATAATACTGCATGGAGGAGAGACGGCGGTTGCCGAGGGGGAAACGAGTGGCATTTATCAAACTGTGAGAGAGCAGAGTATTGATTTAAGGAGTGTGTCTTGAAACCTTTAGAAATAGATATTCTTAAAACGGCAGAAAAAAAAGGCACCGAAAGATTCCCACTCCTATTGGAATATGAAAATCCTCTGCTGGTGTCCACTCAGAGAGTCTTTGCCGTTGCCACTTTCAGTCAAAATCGCAGAACGCGAACTTTCTCCCAAAAAAAACACCCGAATGGCGCGATTGTGACACAAAATATGAACTCGTTACTGTGCGAAAATAGACCCAGAATGTCTGTAACTCTAGATTTTTCCATTTAAAGATGGTTCCCTCACAAAAAAACTTCCTCAACTAGCCTTTTATTACAACTCAAGGACAGGATGAGTCACATTAATGTGTCCAAAGAAAAGAGTGGAAAGATATATATATATATATATATACATATATATATATATTGGTGGCTTCATTATATTTATATAAATATATATGTAAATATAAATATAATGAAGCCACCAATTACTGTCTTCAAATCCACAATAGTGAGAAAAGAAATGCAGCAATGAAAAGGTTCTTTGTAAAGAAAAGCCTTTAGTTTGTCTCTTTATTCACTGACAATGACAAATGTTAGACTCTCATGGTGGAGGAAAAAGAGAGTGTCATTAAATAAGTCTCCACCAATCTTTGTATTTTCTATTTCTGCAGTGCTGCAGTGAACTGGGTTTGAAAATAAAGAAGTGTTTAATAGTGTATGGGTTAATATTCGGCTTTTATTGAACAGTTAGCTGCAGCAGGTAAAATGTGTTGTGGGCTGCGACAGCCCCCTGGTGGCCGTGAAGGTACCACAGTAATACCGTAAGTAAATAATAAATAAATAAAAAACAGGGCTTGGTTTGGTGTC
Source organism: Solea senegalensis (assembly GCF_019176455.1). NCBI lineage: Eukaryota > Metazoa > Chordata > Actinopteri > Pleuronectiformes > Soleidae > Solea > Solea senegalensis. The sequence goes on from NC_058030.1 coordinate 1,259,647, forward strand.
TGTGTCTGCGGATAGACGCACATGACGTGACGCGACAGACGCAGCGTGATAGACGCATGTGACACGACAGACGCAGCGTGATAGACGCACGTGACGTGGCACGACAGACGCAGCGTGATAGACGCATGTGACGTGACAGACGCAGCGTGATAGACGCATCGCACCTACAGACGAGCGCGATAGACGATGACGCGACGGACATAGCGTGATAGAGACGTGACGCGGACAGCTGACGCCGACAGACGAAAGCGCGATAGACGACGCCGCGACATGATGAGCGGATAGCGATGACGGATAGACGAGCGTGATAGACGACGCGGACGCGGGTGATTGTGACGCACGGACACAGCGCGATAGACGCACGTGACGTGACGCGACAGACGCGGCGTGATAGACGCACGTGACGCGACAGACGCAGTGTGATAGACGCACGTGACATGATGCAACAGACGCATGTGACGCGACAGACGCACGTGGCGTGATGCAACAGACACATGTGACACTACAGACGCAGCGTGATAGACACATGTGACGCGACACGACAGACGCAGCGTGATAGACGCACGTGACGCGACACGACAGACGCACGTGATGTGACGCGACAGACGCAGCGCGATAGACGCACGTGACGCGACAGGACAGACGCACGTGACGTGACGCGACAGACAGCATAAGACCATGAACGTGTGACGTGTTATGACGACTACCAAACCGAGAGGAGACATGTGGTTATTACGGTAATTTCAGCGTATCAGAGTGCATTTTCAGTGTCTTTGTCGCCAGAGAGGGGAGAGTTGGAAAAACACTTCCAAGAAACACTGAGAGACTCAAATTGAACATGCAAAATCTGTTGAGTAGTCTGAATGAGTAATGGTACATTTTGTGGAGTCAGGGTTAATAAGAAACCTACCAAAAGTAAAGAAAGAAAAGGAAAAAAGGTTTGATTGAAATGGTTGTTGTCAAATGTAATCCTCACGGTCATTTTTGATTACATTTATATTTCTTAATCAAATCAAAAAGCAAAGAAAAGAGAGAATCCTCCGGCATGTTCAGGGATGTTTTGTGTTCAAGCTAATTTCTATGCGTGCCTCCGTACAGCGGCGGAATTCTTCGTTTTAATTAAACGAGTTAAAACTGTTGCTCTTTCATTAACAGAGCAAAATAAAGAAGTCAGAATGGCCTTTGAACGCAGCAGGAAAAATGACTGAATATGGACAGAAATAAAAAGCCCAGTCCTCGTCGTCTCGCTAACAGGAAAAATAAGTAATCACACTTTTTTTTTTACCTTCTGGTCAAAATTCTCCGGTGTGAGGAAGAAGTTGTAGAGAGGCACAAAGTATCCTTCCAGCAGCCCCATCAGCAACACCAGGTAAACACCATCTGCAAACTGACACAAACAACAACTGTCAATACTCAAAAAGACCATGCAGTCATCAGTTAACAAATTCAAGGACTTTCCAGGACCAATTCCCCTGAAATTCAAAACCTAAATGTGCTGACACAGCTTAAGACGCGAAGGCAACATGTAAGAGCGTCTTCGTCCATGAGATTTTGGGGTCTTGGTCAAAGTCTATCTTTGTCATTTGTCTTGGATTTGGAATTTTCATTTTCGTTGGGGCATTAAACAGTAGGTGGCGTCGAAATATCGAAATATCAACTTCACTTCTTTCTGACACAAAATGCAAGCACATTCAATGATCTATGTTTATTTAGGGAAATTTTCAAAGATTTTCAAGGGCCTTGAAAATGAAATTCTAAATTCACAATCTTACACAAGGATTTCAAGGACTTGTGGGAACCCCGCTTTAATCAACAGTGATCTATAATCAATGAAGCCTGCAAACGTCAATGAACAGCGGTGAATCCTCAGCATACGGTGTGATTTTTTTTACAGGAGTTAGGACAGTAAATTAAGAAGAGGCTCCTTTTTATCTCCCAAAATATCTCGTACACAGGTGGGTGGAGCCATCTGCTGATGACCAATCACAAATCAGTGGTAAAAATCAGGATATTTCACATGTCTTTAACTCTTTAACTCTTTAAAAATGTAAATAATCGCACATGAAGACACCTCAGTGTGATGAGAACTACTTACAAAACAGAGAGAAACTATAGCTCGGAGGAGGAGGGGCTTATGACCAATACCTCAGGCGACCACGATCTTTATTTACCCTTAAGGAAACTTTGCTTGTGTGTGCTTGGTATTCCCTATGTTGTGAGGACCTAAATCTGTTCCACATTATGGGGACTTGACTTCCTCTATGGGGACAAAAATCAAGTCCCCATAATGTAAATGATTACATTTGAAAGTGAAGACATGTTTTTAAACTTAGGCAGAGGTCACAGTTATAGGTTAGGGAGTCAGGATTAGGAATAGTGCCAGTACTAGTTTAGAACCAGTACTAGTTATGGTTAAGGTTAGAGGAAGTCTTCAGAAAATGAATGGAAGTCAATGCTATGTACTGTGAGGTCAGAAACCAATGTGTGTGTTACCTGTGTGTCCAATTCCGTCACCTCCAGATTCAGCTTGTTCAGGTGTTTGTTCACAAATGTGATCAAAGTCTGAGAAAATATATAAAAATAATCCCATTGAAAAAAAAACAAATGTACACGCAGTATCACAAACAGAGCAAATACAAGTAAAAAGAATCTGTTTTTTTGGGGGGAAAACTGGGTGGGGCGTGGACCCTGGGGTGAGCAGAAACCAAAACTCTCACCCAGTCACGCATTAAACATTTCCTGCTGTATTCTCACTTGGTTAATTCATACAATTTGTGTACATTTTATGATAAGGTTTGGAAGAAACAACCCAGAAACATAACCCAGACTGACATTTGTGTCCTCCAATAAAACCATCCCCCGAGGAGGATTCTGGCAGAAAATCAGCTCATGTCTGACATCAGCTTGTCCTCTCTGTCTCTGTGAAGATGGCAAACATGCAAAGTCTCTGCTACCTTTTTGACGACGTTGAGTTTATCCGGAGCGTGGTCAAACAGCGTGTCGAAGGCGTCGCGCTCTGTGGACAGTAAATGAAAAGAAATCAATTATTTGTTAAAAAGAAAAAGACAAGAAAATGACCCGTGTTAAAGCAGCAGTATGTGACTTTCCTGTCAGGTAAAACACTCTGATCTGATTGAGGGAGCGTTTGTGTGTATACGGCAGCAGCACAGGGGTGGGCGGGGACAAGAAACTGCTGAAACTTTAAAAAAAATTTTTTGTGCTACAAGTACATGAAAACGCATGAGAACGGTGGTCTACAGGAAAACGTTAGTTATTTGACAAAAACTACTTTTGTTTGAAAAAGTAGTTTGTTTTGCTTTTTCTTTTTCAATAAATCCGGCTAAAGGTAAACGCCCTGCTTGAAATGCAGGAGAAAGGTGGTCTACAGGAAAATGTTAGTAGAGACTTAAAAACCCAGGGTTTGCAAACACACTTTTCAAAGCTTTAAACAGGCAGACCCTTTAGAAAAAACATTGGTTGGTCAGACGATAAAGATAAATGTGGCTGGAAGCTTTCAAAATTTGAAAAATCAGTGATATATACCAAATTAACATAAAAAAAGACACAAGAAAAAGGAACTTACCGTGTCTCCCAGAGAACGCCCTTTGGAAAAGAAGACAGGGGAAAAAAAATGGCGTCAGAGGACATTTATTGACAATTTCACACTTGAATATTTACAGAAGAAGAATAATGGGCAGAGAGTTTCCAGGTCAATCACAGAGGAATGTAGAGAATGAATGGATTAAAAAACACACACACACACAATAACAGGACAATGTGGGCATTGTATAATTTGATTAACACACACAAACACAATCGCACACAATCGCACGTTGTGTATTCAAATCAGCAGCGGCACGGATACACAATGAGCACATACTGAGACATAATGTAACAATGTCAACACGACACTGTCCTCCATTATTACAATGTCCACACTTTGGACGCTGATGTTGTTGGACCGGGTGAGGTGGTTTGTTTTTTTTGGAGAACACGGCAAACGCAGGACATGCACGTGTCCCAGAGGAAGTGATATCACAGTGGGCAGGCCAGCAAGAAATGGCACACACACACACACACACACACACACACACACGTGCACACACACTTCATGCATGATCATGGTGTAATCCAGGATGGCAGAGGCAGGCGAGTCTGGGCAGAGTTCCTGTTGGTGTGGTAATAACCGCATTTCCACTGTGACCACATGTGTGTGTGTTCTTGTATTTGTTCCCTCTACAGGACCCTTTCTATCATAGACACTGACCTTGTCAGGACCAGTATAGTCCTCATAGAGGCTAAGAACCTGGTCCTAATGAGGCAGAACCTTAAGGTTAAGGTTAGGGACTGTTTATGCTGTCAATGCAGTGTCCTAAGAAGAAAAGCTGTGTCCCACAACACAAATAATGACATTTGTGTTTGTATGTACTTGTATTTATGTCTGTCTTATGTATGTGTGTGTGTGTGTGTGTGTGTTGGCCCGCTGTTATCTCCCTGGTTTCTGCTGTCAGGCTGCAGGACAGCCTCACAGCCACGATAACAAAGAGTTCAGATTTAAATAGTCAGTTTTGAAGCTGCTATCACGATCTGCGATTGAAACACAACAGATAATGACTTAAGAGGGTGGTACATTTTAAATCTGAAAAATAATAATGCATAAAAGTCAATATTTTGGCAGATATTTTGACAATTTATTTATACAAGATTTAAAAATAGCCACGCAACATTTGTTACATGGAAAATAAGGGTACTAATGTTGTGTGTTTATATGAAGTAATCAAACAGAGGTTTGAAGAGTTAATTAATCCTTGAAATTATTGAATGTTTGGTGGTTCATACCGAGATTCAAAAATATGAATTTGGAAAGTTTTTAGAGTAGTTTTCTGGAAGTGGACATTTTTGTCCTTAATGACTTAAGAGGGTAGTAAATTTAACTGATGCCTGAGGAAAAAGGTTAACAATTTTACATGAATTATTAATTTAATTATTTGATTGACCAAGTACTTACTCTGTGTTACCAGTGATTTCCTCTTGAATCTGTCTGGACTGAAGGATGCCCTCTCGTTTCTGAAAGAGACAAAGGGAGGAGAGAAACATCCCACTTAATATGTGTCAGGTTTTTAAATAAGTCATCACAGCAGTTTCTGTTCATGAAACCAACACGGCAGAGCTAACAAAGACCACGTCGCACTCACCTGAACAACCACAACTTGAATAGAGACGTGGTCGGGCAATCTGATTGGTGCTCTGAAGTGCTGGGACAGCGCCACCAGCAGGTGCAGGATGGCAACAATACTCTTGGCATGAACAGCTAGAAGAGAAGAGAAAGAAATGGCATCATGACATTTTTATACAATGATGGAAGTTTAGTTCATCTTAAGATTGTGCTGACATTAAACAAAGTTATTTCGATCCATCTTGTTATTTTCTTGGTTAATAAAGTAATTGTTTGGTCCATAAAATGCTGGAAAAATGTTCTCAAATGTCTTATTTTGTCCATTACAGTTTTAACAATTCCCTTCTTCCATGAAGCAGAGAAACTACTTCAAACAAACTGATTAACTGATGATAGATTTGAATTTGCCAGATATTTTACCATCTTCTATATGGCCCTGTGATGGATTGGTGAACTGTTCAGGGTGTGACCCCGCCTATCGCCGGATGTCAGCTGAGACTGGCACAGCACCCCCCGCGACCCTCTGGTGGAGGATAAAGCGGTAGATGATGGATATCTTCTATATGAAAGTGGCGAGCCCAAATAAAAGGCAAAACTCACCAAAGTAAAGCTTTAGTCCATCATGTATGTGGTTCACTCACTCATACAAGTAAGTTTTTTTATTATCTCTGGATGATCAATTAAGAGTCTAACGCAGGCCTTTGATGGAGCCTTGAGGTGACGGTAAATTAATTATCTCCTTCGTGTGCTGAAGGCCTCTTTTTTAAAAAAAAAGTACGGATCCAAAGACGTTGCATGAAAGTAGACGCCAAACAAAAGAAAAATCAATTACATTCCACTTTATTCACCGCAGCACACTCTCTCTCTTACGCGTCCGTCTCATCTCGTACAAAGAGTTTTTCACGGACAAACATTTAAGAGCGCCTGAAGGCTAAAGACTCGTTAAAGCCTCGTCCACACTGTCACCATTATTCTTCTCTTAAAGGTTTTCTGGAGCCTTTTTTTTCTGTCATGCTTAAAATCCTCTTCACCACCCGATTGTTTAACCAATTAATGAATGCATCGTCACAAAAATGTCAGTCAGCTGTGGAACGGTAAAAACACCGTCCAATCAAACTGAACGACGAATTAACTGGATCGTGATGCAAGAATCAAACTGCCATCTCGCCCCTATGCACATACCCCTCTTTGTGCCCTAATCACATATGCTCAGAAGACAACGACAGAGCTTATACTAGCTTGCTAAATCCAACGAGACAGTTGCACCAACGTTGTGGCTAAAAAGGGGGCAACAACTAGCCTGGCAAACCAGAGGTACATCAAGATGTTTGGTCTGGGCACACAATTGACAATTGGCAGGGCTCAATCCGAGGGGTTTCAAATTCCCTTCCCTTCGCAAATAACAACAGTAATATCAAGTAATCAAACTGACATCTAACGGGTTAAAATCCTCAAAATGATTGAATGTTTGGTCGTTTTGAGTTATTTTAGAGATTCATGCAGAAAAAATATGAATTTGTAAAGTTTTTATAGTAGTTTTCTGCAAGTGGACATTTTTGTCCTTGATGTATTAAGAGGGTACGAAATTTAATTGATGACCGACTGTACAAAATAAGTGATTTTGTTTTAAGTTTTTTTTATCGATTTGTTAAGGGTAACACTTTTGTGGAGAATTTTGATGGAGAGATTCCATTAAGCCAACAAATGGTCGTTCAGATAAAAGCCCGTATCTGGTCGGCAAAACTCCAAACACATCTTTTCTTTAGAAGGAATGACCTCAGTGCTGCTATTTGTTCATTTTTCAAAGAAAAGCTTAACTCCAAGTCAAGCCTGCCCACCGACTCTGGATTATGTAGCTCACAAACTAACGAGGATTTTCCTGGGCGGAACCCTGCCTAGTGCAGGACGGTGTTTACTTACAGTCCACGTTCCAGCGGATGTTCCTGGTGGAGAGTTTGAGCGAGTCGTTGATCCTCTCCAATACCGTCTGCAGCTTCTGTTTCTGGGCGATCTCCGACTGCGTCACCTCGGCCACGTTCAGTTTCTCACCTTCCAGCTTTTCTAGGGCACAACAAACACACAAACTCAGGTTCATGTAAACTAGACAAACATCTACTTACTTGTTATTCTTATGGTTTGTCAGTTTTTCGGCGAGTTCCTCACCAAAGAGCTTCTGCAGAACCTGACCGTCGTACATATCTTCAGCCAGATCCTTCACGATGATCCTCTCTCCCACCAGGACGTCATTGATCCAGTCGATCAGCACCTGATGTGAACAACAAAATGTGTTCAAGTTAAATTGCGATAATTTTCACTGACATTACAACATTAACCCATAGTTTCACGCTCCTCCACAGTCATTATTAAACATCGAAACATCACCTTCATGAGCTCCTGTAGTTTGCGGTCGCTCTTGGAGTTGGGGTCCACCATAGTCCGCACTTCATTCTCCTCTAATGGACGGAACAGAGACATGTTAAACAATGACTTATTCAGCTCCTTTCAACTTTTTATTCAGAGAATCACAGCCGTGTCAAACTGGCAGCAAGAAGACCCGGGTTCGTGATCCGGTCGGAACAGGGGTCTTTCTGCATGGAGTTAGCATGTTCTCCCAGTGTGTGTGGGGTTTCTCCAGGTTCTCCAGGTTCTCTCAAAGTCCAAAAACATGCAGATGTGGGGATTAAAGGAAATCTTGTCTCCATGTGTGTCCCTGTGATGGGTGGGATTCTCTGCGCTCTTGAATGTTGTCCATGTACAGAGCCGTGAGATAATGTATGTTGTCATTCGACACTATACAAATAAATTAAAATTGAGTTGAATTTTCTTTTTTTGGTTATTGCCATATTCATATTCACACACGTCATGTCATATGTCATTAAGATCCATGTAAGAATGTCTTTTAAATTATCTACATGTTTGTCTCTGGTTTTAAAATGAGCACAAAAACCATCGGCTTCAAGTGAGTGTCCGTTTACCCAGCAGCGTGTCCTCGGGGTCCAGCTCATAGTGGGAGGGGCTGAGAGGAAGGTTGATGGCGTTAATTCCTTCCTCCTGAAGCTCGGACACTGCGAGAAAGAAACGTCAGACACGTTCAGAAATATCGTTTTTCATGTGTTTTTCCACCAAAACCAAACATTTATGAAATGGTCATGTTTGAGAAGCCACTTTAACAATCACCAAATCGTCATTAAAGAGACTGAAAAATACCTCGAAAATAAACTGTTACACAACGGAATCGCAAGAGCTTGTGAATCAGAATCAGGTCAATTCAGTCAAATCAGGAGGTCGTAAATAATCACGGGGTCAAATGAAGCCAGGAGACGGATCAGCTGAGACAGAGACAGACTGACAGTGATCTGAAGGTAAAAATAACCACCACCATCATCATCTTCATCATCATCATCATCATCATCAGCAGCAGCCGCAGCCGCTTGACATCACATGAGCAACTGGTGTCACTTCCTGGTTCTCAGCAGGTCTGAGAGAAGCCCAGCGTGTCAAACAGCTGAGTGAGATACCTGAGGAGGCTGTGTGTGTGTGTGTGTGAATGTGTGTGTGCGTGTGTGTACAGGTGTGTGTGTGTCTGTCGAGTTCATGGAGTGAACATCCTGTACATTTCTCTGCCTTCACTGGAACAACATCCTCTTAATCAACACCATCCACTCAAGTGCAGCATGTCTACACACACACACACACACACACACACACACACACACACACACACACACACACACACACACACACACACACACACACACACACACACACACACACACACACACACACACACACACACACACACACACACACAGACACACACACACACACTCGCACACACGCACACACCTTCCGCTTGTCGTGCTGTAAATTAACTGACATCACCACTGTTCCTCTCGGGTTTTATTTTAACGACAACAACCTCCTCACTTTTCCACGTACTTTCATAATAACAGTGACTCCATCAGACTCAGTGTCTCAGTGTGTTTTTTCAAATTCCTGGAATTTTCAAAAGTGAAAGTGGAAATTTCTCATGGGAATAAACAGGAACTGAAACATAGTTGGTGAAGGATGTATTATATCATAATCTGTGGCTAAAATACAGCTGAATATCAATCATATTTCTCAATCACAGAGTGTGTGTGTGTGTGTGTGTGTGTGTGTAACTGCTTTAACATAACACACCAGTTAGCACCAGCTGACATTAGCGCCACTGACATCACTTGTGCTATTTAAGAACATAATGTAGCCGTGTGGATTAATTAAACGATGTCAGAGAGTTGTGCGTGGTACTTGTAACTGTGTAGAGCGTACGATCGCCATAGCGACATCAACTATGTGAACTCCCGATAAATGGGACCATTTGGTCGCAGTCTGGTGCCTGGCACTGTTCGCTTTTGGTGAGTTTCAACCGTGTTGACTCGACTCGACTCGGCGCGGTTACTTTGCGTTCGCACTAGCATAGAACCTGGACGTCCGACACAAGAATCAAAGCTCAACTTAATCCTAACAACGTGGGTTTTTACAACTACCAGAGGAAATGTCTAAAATCTCACTTCACTGA